>NW_025401006.1:10473342-10580598 GCF_015345945.1 Tribolium madens
TTTTTTAAGTTAAATCTATGAAAATTGGTATTTGGGTGTTCAGTTAAAAACAAAATAGCACGTGTTTCAAGATTTTGGAGAATTCTATCCCTAAGGGGGTCAGGTAAGGGATGAAAACTTGTATAAATATGTATATAGTTAAACATGGAATGAAAATTTGTATCAAAATTTGTCATTGTTAAGTAATATCCATGAGATTTAGTATTTGTAAAGAAATATGTGTTTCAATATTTTTAGAAATTCCACCCCCAAGAGGATTAAACATGAGAGTAAATTTGTATAAAAATTTGTCCATTTTGACATAAAAATTGTTATTGGGGCTTTCTGTTTTAAAAATAAAGAAATGCATGTTTTAGGATTTTTGAAAATTCCACCCCCAAGAAGGTCAAACAGGGGATGACAGTTTATATAAAAAAATGTAATTTTTGAAGTTATATCCAGTTTTATGTGGCCTGTTCCAGAGTGAGTGCCGCAAGCAGTTTGGTGATTTTAGCACAAGAGAGCCGTACCACAAATGTAGTATATAAAGAGGTTCTTAATTAGATTAACCTCAATGCATATTCGTAAGCCCCAAACAAAGAAGCAATCACAAATTCAACAAAAGTTTTACACATGTTTAAAATGTCGATTTTTATTCACCGAAGAAAAGCAAGCTAGGAATGGAGTGTCACAGTTTAAGAGGAAACCATTATCCTTTGAGATTAAAGACGGTTTTTAAATAAGTTATAAAAGACGGACTTTTTATTTTTACTACGAAGTTCATAATAAATTATGTGTTGCTATATTTTGTTAGTAAGTTCCTTAGCCCTTCTGCGTTTTGAAATAGTTGTGGATGTCAAACTACCACGCGAGCGATCCAAAATAATATCCAAAAATGTTTGCCAAATTTTTATGAATTATTTAAGACACCTTGAATTGTAATTTTTTATGTATGATAGCATCACGGAAACGTTAATGCCTGTAGTAATATCTTGATTAAGTGTATATGAGGTGGAATTTACACGTTCGTTTAAGATGAAACATGGATTTTGAACGGAATTACGTTAAAACGCTGTAGGATAGACCACCGGCAGCGTTAGTTAATCAAATTTTAATCTAGAAAAGTTTACCGAGCTACAAGGCGACCAAGTTCACACATTCCTACTAGAAGGGTCTTTACTAATTTATAGTCGGACACCCCTGTAGTTAGCCAAGCATACAAACAACGGACTGTGGATAAAATAAATTTATTTACGAGATAGCTAACGTAGTTTTTTATAGTTGAGTAGATTTAAACGTGTTACAAACATTTTTTAAGGGGACTCTTAATTAAAATGTTTTGCATAAAGTTATCGGCACATCTGTTAGCAGAGGTAATAACGCCAGAAGGACACACGTGAACTGTGCAGATTTCCTCAATTAAGAAACATCAATGTCATCAACGTTGAGCAATTTATTTGCAACTTTCCACAAAAATTCTCTACTTAATTAAAAATCTAATGAGGAAATTTGAGATATTGCAAGTGCTTGACCTCGATGTCAACACCATTGCGAAGATTTGCAGTTAATTCGGAAACAATTTATTTGCAAAGTGGCCAAGGTTTATTATTACAGACCCCTGCTGTTTAATTACGCGAACGTTTTGCGGTGAACACTTCATATTAAAAATAATAAAGTGGCTCGAAGATCTGAACTCGTAACGCCTAATATTGTCTCTAAAGTACAAAAGAATGTACCTCCATTGTAATTTATTACCATCTTAAAAAGGATATATGGAAGTGCAAAAGCGGTTCCACGTAGGACGCTGGTTTAATTAAATAAAACGGTAGGTAGAAAGAAAAGCGAGGCTTTTTCCCGGTTTCGTCAAGCCACCTTGTCCAAATTTATTATTAGTCGAACGTTTAATTTGATGCGGAGCGACTTAATGAGATTATTTTGCAAATAAATAGGCATTTCTCGGCAAAAAGAGGGTTCTAATATTTTTAACTGATAAAATATTAATTTTAAAACAGTTTTGGAAAAACAAAATCGGTATACGTACGTTGCAACTTAACGAATTTGAAATGAAAACTACCTTTCCAATTTACACATCATCTCTTAATTTAGTTAAAGTGCGTTTTCCAGGAACTCCAAAGTTCTGGTCTTTCGGTATTTAAGGATAAAATACACGAGTATATACTTAAAACTTTCTATGGTTGCATTTAAACAAGTTGTTCTCGTGATGATCTCAGCGAAGAAAGTCTTTTCATCATAAATTCGAGCCAAACTTCATTAATTTATATACAGGGTGAATATTTAAACACGTTGCGTCATTCAGAACATAAAAGAAAAAGTTATCTTGCCTTTAGTATAAATAAAATTAGAAATTCAATATTTGTTAGAAAGTCGACAGAAATTACATCAAGTTAAGTTGAGGAAAGTTGATTGTGAGTGAAACGTTTCAGCTTCTTGATTCAGAAAATAACACAGCGAGTGTCAATAAAACCAATAAAACACGAACGAAAGCGTTTTGGGTGTTATAAATCATCGTAATCACGAATAATCGATTTTCCAACGCACATAATAGGAAAGAATTTGTTTACACAAGTCGGGCAAGTAACTTAATATTCTCTGGAAATTTATGCGTTCGGCTTTTTCATTTCCCCGCTTTTGTGTCCCTTATTACCGTCCCGAATTGTTGGGGTGCACCTTGGCAACCATAAATTCTGATAATGTCCGCAAGAACGGGTTGAATTGTTATAATACAAGGTGGGCGCAATGTGATTTCATCTTCAACACGAAAATATGCTAATAAATGCTATTAGAAAGTCCTTTAATTCCTCTAGTGTCGCAGGCATCCCGAAAACCCCACCTAAAAATCCTTATCTCCACGATTATATTCACAAAACAAGAAATTTAATTATCGTATAGAGTGAATTGTGTCCATTTTGCAATTATCTTAATGTAGAAGCGAATTCGCCGGGCAGTAATCCCTCGTGCGGTTTTGGGTATCAAACAAAAAGCCATAAGCGGTTCTCTAGTACGAAGCAATTAAGCAAATAACGACCTAAGAATAAAAGGATCGGGGCTAAACGTGGTCAGATTTTCGAAGAGATATTCGCAACGGCGGCTTGGACACGCACCATCTATATAGGACCGGTGGGTCACTTACAATTACTTTTATCTAGAAGAAAGCCGAGTTGGAACAATGGATAAATTCAGACCGTCTGTTTCTGTAATGCATATTCGGTCTTGACTACATTAGAGGATTCGTTCCGGGGGCGGTGGACCCATTAACGAGAAAAGTGGAAGGGCGGTACTTACGCGAATACAGGAGAGATTTTAAGGCGAGTTGATAGTCCATTTTTCAAATCAACATGCAAACGATTATAGTTTTGCGGAGAAGATGGTACAAAGAAGAAAATAGCAATATTTTAAAACAATGAAGGAGTAGGTACGTGGTGGAACTTTAAAAACATCTAGGTCCAAGTTTCATCCTCATTACTCAAAATTCGTAATACCTAACCAGAAATGTAAATTTCCAATATAGATGCTAAGAATTTTAATCCTCTTTAAATTCATATTGTCCCAGTTTTTTATTTTTGTTTCACTCAATGTAGTTTTCGCTAGATAACGATTCTCCCTTTGTGGGTGTACAGGGTGCTGTATTTTGGATGTCCGAATAGGGAATCTCCGAAACTAAGAAGTTTAGCCGAAAACGGGATCATTTTTTGAGAAAATAATATAATAATATTGAAACCGCATCCCGCTATCGCCTTTTGTTTTCGACTTATGACATTTTAGCAAAATCTAAAAAAAATCATATCTTCGTTATTATCGAAGAAACATATTTGAAATAAAGACATAATAAAGGCACTTTTTTACGTAGAATTTAGTAATGTAGTTAACATTTTTTTTTCAGTTGTTTGTTTAGCCGTAATAAAATAAACTTGTATTTTTTTTTATATGGGAATCATAGAGCTATGTAATTTTTAAAAAGGTTGTTTTTTTATCTAAAAAATATATATTTGTAACAAATTATTATAACACATTTTTAGAAAAAAATTATCTTTGATTTTTGTTCGCAGTTGGCCATGAAAAAATGTTGCATCTTCAACTAAAAGGATTGAAACTATATTATTCAACAAATGTTACTAATGAAAGAGTTTTCTAAGCACTAAGTAATGAAAAAAATACAAAATAATCCGTAAATCAACTTATTGGCGACTAATAACATTTCTTTGTTTTTAAACAAGCTAACATTACTACTGTAACTTCTAGTAGTGATACATAGAGTGTTGTAAAAAAGCCGCTTTAATTCTTCAATAAAATATATTTTATGATACAAAAATGACGATATGGCTATTCAAATACTATGTGGAACGTTATCCTACCTCCATTAGCTATCAAAAAAAATTTTTTTCTAATTGTGTTGACTGTTGATACATTTGTTTTTCCTATTTTTGGAGTTTTTAAAATTATGTAAAAATTTTGTTCTGAGGCGCTCGCATATTTGTTCAATGCTTCTAACGTATCGTATTTTTTAAATTTTTATAATTTTATCTATTTTTTCATCTATTTCACAGTTCACAAAACTCTTATTGATTATTATTTACACATTTGGAGTGAAATAGTTTTTCCATGGTCAACTATTATCAAACAAAATATGTATTTCATTTTTTAAGTGTAATTATAAAAAAATATTCTGTTACAAATATATATTTTTTAGATAAAAAGAAAATGAGCTTTTCAAAATTGCCATAGTCGCCTATGATTTCCTTTTAAAAAAATTCAAGTTTATCTTATTACGGCTAAACAAATAACTGAAAAAAATAGTTAACTATATTATTTAATTCCTCGTAAAAAATGTGCCTCTCTAATGTCTTTATTTCAAATCCGTATCTTCTATAATAACGAAGATATGAATTTTTTTAGATTTCGCCATAATGTCAACTTTTGTATGTAAGTCGAAAACAAAAGACGATAGCAGGATGCGGTTTTAACCAATATTATTTTCTCAAAAAAATGTATTACTTGTTTTTGGCTAAACATCTTAGTTTCGGAGATTCTCTATTCGGACATCCAAAATGCAGCACCCTGTACATACATATAGGCTATAGGTAAATAAAACTCTACACAAAAATGTCTCTGTCATGTATCTTCTTCTGTAAATTGTAAGTTAGGGGATGTTTGTTTAGTTTCGTCTCCAAATATCAGAAAATCTCTTGACAGAATAACCGAATTTGATATGGAAGACAAAAAACAGACCTCTTCGATTTTGCTTTAACAGGTTTGAGTTACGTTTTAATGTGCTGTGGTTAAATTCTAATCTTAATTTTTTTGATATGTTATGTTCTCTTAAAAAGAGAAAAGTTCCGGATTTAAACGAAGATTTTGCAATTTACAAACTTGAACTTTAGTCCTTTGCCAGTAAGATATCAGTGCGTCGTCATCAGTTGAGGCAATTTTTTCCAACTTTGTGCATCATCCTCTTTTTTAGGGTAAAATACCCAATGCAGTGGTAACATCTATAATCGTGTTTTAAAAAACTTGCGTAAAAGTTAGCGCGATTTGTCACGATCCTGGCAAAAGTTTTATCTTCACATTTCATTTTCGTTGTATCTACTAAGTGGCAGTAATACGAAATGACGATTTTTTTATCCGATCTATGAGAAGTGTAAAGTTTGCGTTTCTTTATCGCATTTTCTTTTGTTGGTGTGGTGGTAATTCTTAGTCGGGAAGTAAGCCGTTGATATTCCGGCGGAGTATTTCGCCATCGGGGCGGTTCCCAGAACAATTTTGTTGGGGGAGGCGATGGACGGACGGATGGACAAATATTTGCCGGTAGTTAGCGCCGTGTTTGCCTCTCACACATGACGAAGCCGCCTTTGATAACACGAAGTGGAGAAGAGGATCGATCCGAGACCGCTGACGAACCGATAGCGCTGTTAACTGCAAATTTATGAGACGCGCTATAAAAGCAACCGACTCATCCTTTCCTCAATAAGTTTTCTTTGATCTTCTTATTCATTCGGCCGGCCACTTTTAACGCTTCTCCCTTTCGAGGAGGCTGGAGTTGAACCTCTGCTCCTAGTTTATTGCTTTCCGCCGGCAACGAATCAATCCTGCTGTTAATAATAACCGTTCAAAAATGCCACTGCTTGAAAGGAATATGAGACTTGCATCGCTGAAGGAATTTATGCCTTCATGCTCCATTTGTGCAAGCTCGGTATTTATTATACGGTTTAAGGCAGCGTTAACGCCATTTCCCGCCAAAAATGTGTTTTTCGGTCATTATTTCAAATTTATGGAATAAATCGGATGCAAATGGATTCATTTGCATCAAGGATCGATCGAATTATGCCAACACTATCATAAATCTACGAAATAATCAACAGAAATTCGCCTGTCGATGATCTATCACTCTTGCTGAAACCAAAGCGCGCTCCCTGATAATAACATATTCATCATATTATTCCATTATTCTAAATGTGTACCGACTTACAGGCCATAAAAGCAAAGCACCTTCTTCATATGGCAAACACATGCGAATTGACCAAACTCATTGTCATTTATGACGTCACATGACCAAATACATACCATCGATCTTGTTACATAAGACATGCACGATACTCGAGAATTATTAGCATTCAGAGCGGGAGGCTTGCATGTATGCATCTGCTAATGCGGCTTATGTGCTTAACACGTGCATTATATTCTAATTAAGATGCCATGTTACACCGAATTTGCTTTCGAGGTTTGCACAATTCCAACTCTAGACAAGTATAAATGCTAGAGTTGTTTCAAACGTCTCCAATGAACAAGAAAAAAAACTCTTGAACAACCAACTAAACCACAAAATCAGAGGTACGACAAATCTAAAGTGACGTTTTAATAACCCTTATTAAAGTGATATTTAGTTGAAATTGGAGCAAATTTGCTCACGAGCAGATTCTTCCTGTGTCTTTTGTTCGAAAGAAGAATATATAAAGGGTGTGTGTCGTCCAATAATTGGCTGCAGCAAATCGAGGAAGCATCGAAGTAGGACTTTTGTTGAGTCGTCGGTTTTTATCGAGAGATGACACGAATCGTTCGGAATGAAGAATATTTCCTAGGGAAAAAGTCTCCGATGTCAGGAAAACTATAGCAAACTTTTTTTACTACACTTTGTAGCCTTTTCCATAACTGCAGACACATGTCTGGTGCGGCCAAGTTTACGATCGAAACATCAACATTAGAGAAAAGTTTGCCAGTAAAAAAAGATAATGTTTTCCAAGACGGATATTGGAATTTCGTGTTAAAATAAAATAAGATAAACAAGTCGCATAACGTCAGCTGAATTGCAACCGACACACCGATGATATTCCGAAAGCAATCGGGATGAAAAAAAGTTTTTGAGAACACAAACTGCAATCGCATACAGATCTCACTTCCAAATACCGTGGAGGATTTCCCTTGGGGTAGCGGCAGGTTAGCCTGAACGCCCTCTACCCGAGATTCATCCCGGCCGAACAATTCCTCTTGCACTGAAAAGGTTTGGTCGACTTCATTTTACCCCCCTTTAGTGCGGGATTATAACGACGTCATCATGGTAAATTACGTTTGGAAAAGTACGATTGGGAATTCGGAAAAACGGGTATTTTCCACATGAACAAAATTATTATCTTGTTTTTGGTTAAAAAGAATGAATTGTGCAAAAATACCGCCAATTTTCATTAAATCCACCAGCTACACGTATGTATTTATCCTTGAGGACAAATACAGACGAGATATCAGACGTGAATTATGTATTGACACAAATAAATTATTCTTGAATTTTTAATGCCATTTCCTTAGATCAATATTTCAACTTTAAAATTATAATCGTCAGAGTTCGACGACAAGCTTGCGTTCAATAGTTTATCACAGAATATTTTTAGATATCGACTAGCAATAAACCAATTTCAATTATTAACATGAGAGTTAGTCATTAACAACAAAAAAAGTTTTAGTTAGTGTAATAATAAATACTAAATGAGGAATATATGGCGCCCCAATCCAAAATTAAGACCCTGTCGCTCTCGCAGAAGTGTATAAATCCAGGTCATCCAAAGTTGTGACAGATCTAAGTGACAAAGGCGTCGGAAACGAAACACACCAACCGCAATCACATATATGATGTCAACAAAATACAATTTATGTATGATGCGTGTCGGTGTACCACCTTCCATGTCAGAAAAGTGCGCTTTTCCTCGCAACGCCGAGATAAATTGCCACCCCCGCGAAACCACTACACATTCATCAATCATCGACGAGGCTTCCTTCCACCTAAAGGACGCCTTCATTTTACAGTTTTCATTGAATTGCATCGAGAAAAATTAAAGTCAGCCGAAATTTGATGTCGCTAAACTGATTTTACAACAGTCGTTTATTTTTTTATCAATGCTTGATGGCCGACCCAAATGGCCGAATTATGCTACTGTATAGTGTTTTCAACCTCCACTCTGCCATATATTCGATGCGATAGCGGCAGTATTTTCCTTTATGTTCGTTACCGAAGCCCGAACTCTTGTATCGCTGATGCAGGGATTAATCACGAATGATGGAATTATACGTTTATTTATTCGGACGAGTGGATAGTGCACGACTAAATCTATGCGAAAATATAACCGATTGGTTCAATGGTGTTGCGAGGGTGTGTCGGAAACGACGTAAATCCAAATATTAACTGGACGCATGAGAGAGCCGAATTTTATAAAATAATAACCATCAATCATTTATCGACGCAACACAAAAACGCTGTATTTTCATTTAATTACACATAAACTAATGCAAAAATAATTCTACAAACGATTTTAAAGGTTCACAACCCACAGTTTCGATGTAATTTATTCAAAATGGTTTGTTCAAAGCCAAACGTGCAAAACAGATATAAAAGTAATTTCCCCTAAAAGACTAGTTCAAAAATAATGAAAGAAAACTAAACGATGCTTGGTAATCTGTTACAACTTTTATTATTATTCCCTGTTAACCAATAACTGCGATTAGATGAAATTGAATTTGTAATTTACGAGCATCCAATAAAAATAAAAACATCAGCTCGATTTGGCAACGTAAACCAATCAACCATAAAAATAATATCGAAAAATATTTAGGTCATATGACAATTATTTTTGACTTAACGTCCTATAAATATATCGAAACCAATATATTGATTTCCGCAAAACGATACTATTTATTTCGGTTAAAAACATCTTAAAGAAATGTTTCTTTTCGCGGTTTTGGCAGCTTTTGACTCTCATCCAGAATTTAAAATTATTTTCCAAGTGTTCAAATTTATTCAAGCATATCGGAGAAAAACATGACTCGTATGTCACGATCTTGTGTTAGGAGAATACGAGTATACTCTTAATTTCGAAACCATTAATAAAAATAATTATAATAATCTTATTCCAGAACACAAAATAAAAATAACATAAGTCTTACGAATTCTTTAACTGTATTAAATTTAAATAAAATAAAAATATATGATGCAAAATATTGACATGAAAAACAAAAAACAACTTACTTTTGGATCCTAATCTAATAATTAACAAATTAATTTTTTGTTTTATGATTTGCTTTGAGAGTCCCTTCTGCAAAAATCTATGCAATCCAAATTAATATTTAATGTGGCCATCATAAGTGATTTTTAAATTTTCCACTTTCAGAGTGTTCAAAGGGTCAAAAACAACGACCACATTTGAATTACGACATTTAATTAATATATGTACATACATCTAAGAAAACTTTTTAACTTGAAAGTCCTTAAGTCGGCACAAATCAGGACATAAATGTACAACAGGACAAAATAATAAGAACCTAAACATGTTTTGGCTAAATTAGGACCACTCCTGGTCCTTTCAAAGTACGTGTGGTAAAACAAATTTTGTTAAGTAATTTAACATTATTATTCTATTTTACGTAACTTTAAAGAATGTAGGTGTGTAAAATGCAGTGCAAATAATGGGATATCAGGAAATTATCTTAAAAAGGTTTTATAAATGCTGTTGGTTTCAAACAGAAAAAATCTAACTATATATACAGTATGGAACCAAGCGTTTTTTTTAAATCATTTGCCTCCAAAAAATAATAATTAATATAAATTAAAGTAAAATAAAAAATGTGATCGTATTTTGAGAATCAACTTTGTTTTGTTTTTGAGGTATGCGTTTTTTTGTCAAAATTGCAATTTATAAAAAAAAATTTATTGAAAAAGTTAAATATAAAGTATATGTGTAGTTGTAATCTTTAGATCATAACCTTCATGAGAAAAATGGTTTTATAATGGGTTAAAAAAATATTTTTTTTGTCGAAGTCGAAAATTTTATTCTTGTTAAAACATCACATTTTTATAATACCTATTAATTTTTTATTCAGCAATTAGATTAAAAAAAAATAAATAGTTTGAGGAAAAAACGTTTAGTTCCATACTTTTTATTCACCTAGTATGTATAATATATAGATATTAATATCATAATTCAAATATTCATTATACCTGTAATTTTAATAAGTTACTTGTTAAAGTAAAAGAAATAATCTCATTTTACATATTTATACAATTTTCTCTTTCCAACCTTTGTTTTAGAAGAATTTTAAAAGTCGTGATTTATTTTGCATATGTTTATTTAGTTAAATATGATCGTATTTTTTAATTCTAAACTCATTTCTGGATAATCCTTAAAGAGTTGTTTTATTTTTAAAATTCAAATAAATGACAATATAAGAACTTTGTTACTTTTAAAGTAAAAATGTAAAAAATTTTAAAGTAAAAATGAATTTCAAACGTAAATTTTTTCCTTTATAATAAACACAATGTTTGTTGTTGAACTACTGTCAAGAAGTTAAAATTTTCGTATAATTACACTACTCCAAATTGAAACTCTTGCTAATTGTTAAAATAAACTCTTAAGTTGTAATCGTAATTAGGACATAAAAACGGGCATCGACGTTTGTGGTATTAGGTATCCATTATCGATCGGTTTTCATGTTATTATCGGCGATAATTTTGTAATTGCATGTCAAATATCTAATATATAGCGGCAACATATCAAAGGATGGATAAATCACGTAGTAAATAATTGTGTAGGAAAAGCCGGCTAATAATAACTCCTGTAAAATTTACAGCTCCTATCGCCCTTAATTGCGTCGCTTTGTATGTAAGTAAGTAGCCACCAGTGCGTAATTTGATCCAAGTATTTTCGGGATTGTAAATTCATTCTTTGGCAGGTGTTTCGAAATGGTTTAGAAAATGACTTACCCGATTCGGAAATAGGTGATGGCGCCGATGAAAGTGATGCCGTAGAATGGTTACTTGAAACCGTTGATGATGAGCACTCCGACAAGGAGCGCCTTTTTGACAACGCATAATTTTGAGACAGCTGTTCCAGTCGTCGCCTAAGAAATCTCTGTTCGCGATTCAACTGTTCTTTGTGCGTTGTGTGTTTACGGTCTTTGTCTTCAAGATTCTGGAACAGAATGATAAAAAAGAATTGTTAAACGACACACTAAAACTTCGATATCATGCTCGAAATATCTGACGTAATTAAATTCGTCGAATTCTTCCCGAGGGCAACGGCGCGAGCTTTGTTTAACGAAAAAACTCGGAAAAGACGCCACCCTGAAAATAACTTTGGAGGTAATGCTCATTAAAATATTTGAGTCGTCAGAAAAAAGCTCAAAGACAGACTTCCTTCATCACAGGAAGATGACAGCTTCTTTTATCAGCATTTCGCCGTTTTAATCACTCATCTACGTATAATCCCTTTATTCTCGCAAACCTCTCTTTCTTTACTCGCCTTCTAATAAATCGCTAATTACATTTCCCGCATCTTTGGCACACCCCGAAATTTTAAGAAATATTCATTCCTAACTTCAAAGGTAGTGCACTCAAAAACACACGAGCTGTGAATAATCTAAATAATTAGAAGGCCACATTCGCGACTCCTGGCCCAAACCTGGTCCTGATCCCACATTAAAAAATCTTTACTCCAAAAACAAATGTTTAAATTAAATTCAAATAAGTAAGTAATGCAAGTTTGCTATACAGGTTGTTCGGTCCAAGTCGCCCCGGCTGATAACACCTAAACTTACTTCTTTTTTTCAAAAAGTAAATATTTAAGTAATAATATTCATTCTTGGCTTTCTTAATAAATGTATTAAATTTTTTTAGCACATCCGGTGTTGCCGGAAATGCTACCAAATTTAGTTTTTCAAATGTTCTCCAAACAATAATAATTGACATGAAAAATATTGTAAACCACTATTTATTACAATTTGCGTAACACAATGCAATCAAAAAACATCTTAAATCTTAGAATTTTATAAGGAAATTGGTCGCGTAGCCTGATTTTTAATTTTAAAGGAAAGGTGTGAATAAAAACAATGCTTGGATACTGTTTAATTGTTTAACAAATCTAATTTGTCAATTTGATGAGCGAGTTCTCTTATGGAAACTCTTGGATTTTCTACGACTGATAACAGAACATTCAGATTTCTATTTTCTTGTTCTTCACAAAGAACCACAGGTTTTTTAGTTTTAAGAAGCGAACCTATTCGTTTCAGTTGTTTTTCAATTCGACTAAATTTCCAACGATTTGGGTGAACTCTATTTGAGTATTTTTCTCTATACTGTCTTTCAGCTTCCGCTCTATTTTTATTGCACTTAAAAAACACTTCAAGCTTATCTACCAATTCGTCGTAATTAATATCATCCATTATTAAAGATCTCAATAAGATTTATTGACAAATTGGGCTTTGTCAAACTAACAATTAAAGGGTATCCAAGCATATATTGCTTTTTGCATGAATACCTTGACAAGTAAAATCCGCCACCGTGCAAAATTTGCAATAAAATTCAAGAATTCAAATTGTTTTCTGAGTGCATTATGTAAAGTAAAATGTAATAAATAGTGGTTTACCGTATTTTTCATGCCAATTATTATTGTTTCGAGCAAAAAAACATTGGTGTTCCATTTGAAAAACTAAATTTGGTAGCATTTCCGGCTACACCGGATGTGCCAAAAAAATTTGATGCATTTACTAAGAAAACTAGGAATGAATAGTATTATTTGAAAATATAGTTTTTGAAAAAAAAAAGAAAGTTTAGATGTTATCTACCAGGGCGACTTGGACCGAACACCCTGTATTATAATTATAAAATAGTTATTTTTATACTAAGTGTGCAAAACGACTGTTTATTAACGCAAAATAACGTAGCATTCGAGTGTTAAAAAGCGGTTTGGCAAAACAATATTTTTTCTACAATATTTCATTCAATTATATAAAATACTTCAAAATTTAATTGCCATATTTGCGTCAGTTTTGGCTAACTTTACGTAGTAATTTCAGTGAAGTGAAGTTGAACTTGACACGTGATTGTAAGAATTTTTCAAACACACGTCTTCTATAATAATTAGAAAAATCAACTTTTGTTCTTTAAAAAAAAGTGTTTTCCAATTTGCTGTAATAAATCACCGCCTGAGAGTTTAATTTACAAGTGTACCGCCGTTCGCTTTGTTTTGCAGTGGCGCGTCTTGGAAGCTCCTTTCGTTATCTGAATCATTAAGTTTGATCAATTCGATTAAATTTGCCTGTAATGTTTTGTTAAGAGCTTGAAATTTAAACATGAATCGATAAGCGTGGTAAATCTTCCGAACGAAAAAGTTCATTCATTAGAATGTCTAAATTTGGCGAATGCGCCGGGCCAAAAGTGGTCATTAATTTCGGAGCAATTCCTCGATTATGTCAATAAATATCAATGATTTGCCTACGGTTGCTGAAAGTTAAATTTCCGGTGAATAGCGAGCAGCGGAAGTCCGCTCTTCGGTCATATTGATCTGGAGAATGGCCGAACGAGCCATGCTGCAACAAAAGCAGTCACGCATCTACCAACGTGGCCGTATCTACTTTATTAGACCCATAAAGAGTCTGCTTTGTCTCTGCAGCGCCGACGGCATTCTAACCTCAAAATTATCAGTTACCTCATCTTTTACGACCCCCCTATTCATATTGACGATCCGTAAAATCAACAAAACAAAGATGAGATTTTTTCCCAATGGACACAACGACCAAATTACGAATTAACAACGGTTTTCAAACCGAAGCCAAACGTAATTACGCATTCTTCACACTATTTGTGTGAAAGTTTTCACTTGAAAAAGCAGCTTTTTGCTGAATCAGTTTATCGATGGACGAAGTGCCAAGATCGTACGAAGCTTCACAAAACGGGGCGAGAACTTTAAGCTTACTCAGCAAAGACAACCTAACATTTTTCGCTAAAGAGTATTTAAAAAAAAAAACTTCATTACATATTTAAGACAACAAAGAAATTACAGAGCATAAGTCACCAAATTGTAGCAAAAAACGGTGAAGGCATAAAGAGAGAATGTTAATGAATGATTACATGGTCGTTAGAAGTGCTATTATTCATTGGGAAGTAACTAACTCAGTTAACAAAGATGCGAGCTGGTTTCGCGTTAATAATTAAATTGTTTGGAACACTGTCGACGACAACGACTAAATCGAAGATTGAATGCGAGAGTTCATCATTGGAGAAAAAAATCGTTATTTCCAAATCAAAGTTGTAAGAAAAGTAATTAATTCAAAAGTAATAAATGGCAAAATCCCAGACGCTTACAAAACGAAGTAGAAAACGAGTATTCATTAACTAGAAGCGGACAGAGGGAAACGGTCGCTTTAGTCATTATTCATAATTATGGGAGATATATTGTTGCTCCATTTCCAAGACGAAGGAGCTGTGCCTCACCCAGCAATCAACCTTACCTCTTAATTTATACATTATTAGCGGACAAGAGCAATGATATATAGAAATCTTTAAGATGCCGTAAGTGAAATATCGCCACGATTCAGAATTATACATCTAATAAATTGCTATACAGCTACCAACTACACTAAAGTTACGTTTGAGTTGTTACTATGAGATAAAGTTATGTTCAACCTGGAGCAGATACATTTTGCGGCCACTATAAATTACGATCTATAGTGTAACTACTCTACTGAGAGTAGTCCATTCATGGAAAAATTGATTGCACTCGGTATGAACTTGGAAATTTACAGCCAGTGAAATACTCGCAGAATAGATATCGTTCAACAATGTATCCACAAAATTTACTCAAGACTTTATGAACAGAAAATTTACAACAGCAAATGGGTCTTGATACAGCTTTGTGCTACAAGCATTACGTGTTTGATATGTATCTTGTAAATGTTATTGTTGTTTACAAACTTTAACACCTCGTTTTCGATAAAAATGTGACTTCCTTTTGGCTCATACAGACATGCCATGTTAGATATGTTATCAAAAATACACGTAGTTTCTCTAGAAACTTTTTTTTAAACACGACACGTCACTATAATTGCCAAAACAATTTCATTTTAGGTTGTTTCTAAAAGCAAACTGTTCGTATATTTTAAAATTTGATTTGGTCTACAAACTCCGAATATTAAATATGACAGCATGGTCACAAAAATACTATAAAATTACAATTCTGGAATGTTCTATTTCAATTTCAACCTGAAACAACAACCAAAGCTTGCAACCACATCACTATTCCGGTGAAATAACAAATCGCAGATACGAGTGGAAAAATTTCCAGAATGATATTTACGTAACGAATTCAAACTAAGACAAAATAAATTAAAAACTGTTGATTCTAGAAAAGTTTTGTGCCCTCTTTTGTGTAACTTCAACTGGATTTTTCATTGAGCAAAAAATACAAATTTGTTATTATTCTCGTTTTAAAAGAAAAGTTGAAATAGCTTTTTGTTGCATTATACTTTGCTAGTTAATTAGCATTTCATATCGGTAAAAAAATTTCAAAGAAAAATCTTGCAGTTATGCACTAAATGGATCATTGCGTGTTTAGCTAGTACATAATTGTAAATCAACCGTGTTTGGAGAATAAACGTCTCATTATTTAAGATTAAAAAAACGTATCTCCAAGTGCAATTAAATTTAATAATGGAGGTATTAGCTTGAATTATTTTAAAAATTATGCTTTGCAACCGAAAGAAAACCGGCAGTCGTTTATAGTCACGAAAAGTTATCTTCCATAAGAATTTAACCGCAAAATTTAACTTGAATCCTTTATTAGACACGCTAATTACCACAGCGTACCTTGCATAGAAAAGATGAAATCTTGCTCCATTGTTTAATAAATCTACCTGTTCAAAGTCACGTAGAGTAAAGCCATCGATGATTTAACATTTTAAATAAAACTGTTTAATACAAGGATGATGGTGCATTTTCGATTCTTTTTAAACATTCTGTCAATGTTATACGATGCGTTTAAAAATAATGGCTCAACAAAGTCGTTGATTTCAATGTAATAAATTTGTCCGACTTCAAGTTACAACCATTTTAAAGCAGATGCAGAGCTTCAGTTTACAATCGATCGGAAAATTTTATTTATTTATTGAGTCATCATTGTAAATCCGCGCACACTTTCGTATCACTGTAAGATTATGCATTTTTATGTCATTTGAAATTGACTTCTTTTATGATAGGGTTTTATTGAAATATAAAATTGTTCCAATGACTTGGACGGCAACATTGTGTGTTTTACGGATGTATCAATTAAATGAGAAGAAATAAACTATTTTCTTGTGTTTTTATTACGATTAGAAAGTTTAAAAAGTATTCTTGCGTGGGATGAAAGCCCGCAATTACGTATAGAGAGGCAGAATCCGTTACAAGGCGGAATTTATCATCGAAAGCTACGAAACTGAGAAGGCCGCTTTTATCTGCAGGCGCACAAAGACAGGAGCAGCGATCATTTCCTCTAGGTCAAAGCAATTTAAATATTCCGCTAAATTTGTAGTTTCCAATAAACAAAGCCGGCATCCAGAGGCAATAAATTTGTTTTTATCCAATGAATATCTCGTTGGTGGTAAGATATTAGTGGTGAGGTTGCAATATATACAGGGGCCGTGTCAGTATATCAGATGATTAGTGGTAACGTCCCTGTTGGTAGCCCTGGAAACGTGGAATTGGATTAGGACGAAGGAGCAGCAGCATTGCTGGTCCTTGATTCTAATATCATAGCGAGGATATTGATTTACACCGGGGCCTATCTCGGTAAACAAATCTTGCAAAGGATATGACACACTGCGTCACATCTGCATTTCATCAAATATTCCCTCGATTTATGCATACATTTCACTTTTACGGCTAGAATTTTATAGCGACACAAACGCCTAAATCGATATTTAATCCCAGATGCGCAGGTGATATCTTTGTGCCTTAAACTAAAAAGACGGTTTAGCGTATCATAGTGGAAGTTGAAATATTAACCGCTTACTTATCACTTTTGACAAGCGACAGCGAGAATGGATGCTTGGAAATATCCGAGACGAGAGAAAATAAGAATGCAGTCTACGCTAAAACTCGATTCAAACAATGCGGGATTCTTATTATTGACATCCTATTTTCGATGTGATAAGGTTTCACGCAATTTTTTCACATCCATTTAGAACCAAAACAACATCTCTTCGTCTACAAATCAATCCAAATATAACTGCTAATCACCAATTCCTTTGTGCTGTTCTCCGTTTACCATCTTTAATTTGGAGACAAATCGACTAATGAAAGTTTCATAATTTCAAAATATTTTAACATCATTTTCAATGCCTATAAATTAGATTTTCAGTCTCAATTAGTTCTATCTTATATTCCCTCTTTAATTATAAATAAAGCTTAAACATTTAGCTGCAAATGAAATGTTCATGTCTTATTTCTTTCAAGATTCACTACAATTTTTTTCTCAAAAGTTATGGTAATTTAAACGAATCGGACTACTTATTTAGGCAATAAGAAGCTTCAATAAATCTTACGTGTACAAAATACATAATTATGTCCTTAAGGTGTGTTTTACACTTTTGTCATAGAATCACTCATTGTGAGAGATATTTTTGGAGTCAAATGTAACTGGAATAATCATATTTTATGTTTATTGCCCCCGTACTTTTAACATAAAAATTTGATCGTATTATTATAATATTGCAGACATCCCGCGTAACATTATGCAGATGTGATAGTTGGATATATTTAAGTTGAAGCTCTCCCATGAAATAATAATGATGAATGATAAGATTTACGACACTGAGCTTGTATTCAGACTACTTTAGTAAATTAAAACGTATTCAGAGGCGCCTTTCACTAAAAATGTCTACTACACGCTTGTTTTAGCATCTAATTAACTAATGCCAGGCAGCTCGTTAGAAAATCAATTTGTATTGTTAAAAATAAAGGCGACCGTTGTAAAGATATCGAATTTCTCGAAAGCATTTCCATATAAAATGTAACCGGATATTTTAATTCCAAAAGGATAATTTATTAAAAGAAAATAGGATGGGAAAAATGGCCTGTCATAACAGCACAATACCCCAAGAGGGAAGTTATTCAAACCATATTATGCAGGGATTTTGTACACTAAAGAGCTTTTTATTTCCAAACTAAAACATTACGTATTCCTTTTTATGACTTTATTGTATATTAATAACGGAGAAAAAGCACGATTCATATTTACGTGCCAGTAGCAACCCGTTTCAAACGTATCCATTTACTAATGTCTGTGCAGTGTGAAGCCAATGTCGGTTTCTATTTATGTTGAAAATTGGAAAGCGATTCATCAAACTGTTTATTTAATTATAGATTGCGGCTGCACTTAATTAAATTCGTGTTGACTCGAATGTGCCACCATTACATTAAATTTGCACTTCGTCTGAATCCCGAAATATGAATAGCACAGTTCTAATTAAAAGAAATATCCAAACACTCGCCCGGCGCCTCCACCGAATTGACTGCATGCAAGAAACAACATCTTTCGAAAAAGCCGTTCCCAATTCAATTATCCGACAAGTGGCGATATGTGATGCCATATCCCAGCAGAAAGTGCTTTGATCTCGACTTGTGTTCTAAAATATGCCGAGAATTCGAATTACACGCCGGCAACATCTGCAATAATCAAACATGCAGATTCGCGTCGATTCTCAGCACAAACTTGCCACTTTGGCGACATTTTGCGAGTCGGTCGGTTATGGCGTTGCAGTCTTTCCGGCGTGCGGCAGCATTTAAATGTCAAATACGTTGCTATTGACAGACGGATTTGATGAGCGCCGCGACGCGCCGCTGCTAAATTACTTGGTACGGTTGCCCTCGCTTCGACACGACTACAATTGCCATATTACGTTTAAGACGATGTCTTCGAGGATTGGCTCCGTTTCACTCCGGAATTTGTATGCGGAGGGGAGGTGATGGATTATCTGTTATGCTCGGATAATTTTAATATGGATTTAACAAATATATACCAACATGAAGGCGAAGATTAATCAAATTGAGGGATTGTCATATTCACACAATTTACACTTTCCTTGACAAAAATCTTGATTAGAAAAAAATTTCAAAATTTATCTTCTGGTGTCCCAGAGATACAAAGCATTGAAAAAGACGTTGCTTTTCTAATGTTACTAAATATTCGTTCAGAAAGTAGGCTACATAAAAAGGTAGTTAAACCGAAAATTATTGGCTATGGCACCAAAGAAGCACAATTACGTTTTTGAACACAAAAAATATAAAAACTTAGTACTTCAAAGGATTACAGCAAGAAAATGGTTGATTTTTGGAAACTTCCATGCGTCTATTTTAACGTTTTGGCACATTCGGCCTACTTAATACGAACAATTCATTGAAATTCGAAATGTAATGGTTTTTTTGGAGGTTTGTATTTCTCATGTCTCAAGAATTAAAATTATGGGAAATGTGGTACATAACTCAGAAAAGACTGGGTAATAATCTGAAATCAGAAAAAACTTAAGTTTGTCTCTGTGGCACACCACAGCTCAATCAATATAAAAGACAGTAAAAAAAACAGTGCTTTCATCTTTTAGGTATAACATTTACAAGACAAAACTGGAAATGTTATTGAATTAAATTACAATGTTCTGCAATCTTCATTCTTTAATCCAAACAAAAATTCGTTGAAATCCGACAAAGAATAACAAAAATATTGCAATGTGAAAAATCGCAAAATTTTAGTTGTCCGGTTAATTTTGGCGGGCAGTGTACAAAGTTAAGTATCATAAACAAGGCTGCACTGAACAGGTAATTCTTGCAAATTGGAACTAATTTAAAATTAATAAAATGAATAATGAGTTATTAAATTTAAAAATACCAAACCCATAAAATAAAGACCAATTTCATTTTATACTAAACATAACAGTGTTTTTTGATCAGAATATAAATCAAGCTTTAAATAAATTGTCATTAATTATAAAGCAGGAAAAATGCAAGTATTATAAACAAACTATAATTATACACCCATAATATCAGAGCTTTTAATATTTGATATTATCCATTTATGTCGTGCAATCAAAATAGATGTACATGCAAAGAACGTCTGCCATTATCACTGATTGATAATAGAATAAAAATTAAAGTTTTTTAGAGTAACAATAAATAATTTTTTTGAAAAATGTTTCTTTTTGCAGATAAATACTGGTTTTAGAGAATTTATCAAAATGAAATAAGTTAGTAAAGTAATCAAATAAAATAATGAGCCACACCTTCTCTTGTTCCTAAATAAAATCTTGATTATTAAAAATAAAATTGTGTCCGGAAACTTACAAGTGTTTTCATATGACAAAACATCCAGTGTTACTTTGACACCGAGATAAGTTAAACATAACACAGCTAAATTGTTTAATAAAACTACGAATGACATGTGAAACGTAATTAAAACAAACTAGCAACTACAAACTCAGCACAAATTGTGTAAAACCCAAAACTTGTTAAATTTCCTTCGTCTTGAATATTTTAGCAGAGAATATTTTGTACAAATTTAACATTTTTAAGCATAAATAAATTGGGACATTAAGTAAATTAAATATTATTATTAAATAAATGTTATTTTATTAATTGATCCATTTATGTGAGATGTCAATATTTACATAGAAAATATTATTTGGTCCTTTTCTCTCAAATTGTTTATTTAAAGTACTACATACATGTTTCGGCCAAAAATTGGACAAAATAAAAATCATTTTGGCTATTTTTTTTTAATTTGCGGAATACTTGCAACATTACAACTACGTGATCGGATTTGACAATAAAGACATTTAAAGTAATAAACGCAGATTGCAAACTTGAGATAAAACGAACTAATTAGGACAGTTCCTTCAGGTTGATATAGCCGTATAATAGACGTCTACTGTAATATCATGTAACTATTATTTTTTTAATATTATAATTTTTTTCAATTAAATTCGCAAATAATTTAACGCTATGATAAACAAACAGGTTCTAGCACAGATCAATAAAAATTGGCGTAAAGTTTACAATTTATGTAATAACTGTACCAATTTAATATACTTTTATGGCATTATTATGTTTGTTTAGTTTTTTCTTGTAAATGAGATTACCTCTAAAATTATAACAAGATGTTAGGTATACCTGTTAAAGTCGTTTTACGTTTATGAAGTTATGGTAGACAGTGGCAATTACTGTTGAGCAACCTGTCGTGAAAATTTTAAAGAAGACAAAGTGTAAATTCTTACCTTAATAAACCTTTTAGCCTTCGTTAAAAGTCCTAGTGTTGTGTGTCTAGATGCTTCGGGACCCAGCGGTACTATTTCCTTAAGTATTTCTAAGCAGTTTCGCAGATGTGCGCGCCTGTAAACAAATGATATCGTTACTTTTGTGCTGTTTCGGAAACATTTTGCAACTGATCCCGCTTTAAAAATTGCAACAGACAATTCTATTATAGCAATTGAGAAAATACGGGAATTTTCCAAGCATTTCTTTTTTCTGCGGACGCGATTAAGAAGATGAGCTCTCTAATTGGAGTAGGTAGATAATTGAAGAATGAATAGGAGCCAATTTGCAAATCAGCGTGTAGTCGACGAACAGAAGCTTGTGGGTTTGAATAATATGATTTTTTCCGCAAAGCTGCCATTCAAATCTGGCTTTTAAAATCGGAGAAAGAAAAATAATTAATCAAAATTCTACACAGCGAATTCATGTAACGACAAAAAGCAATTTGCATGAAAAAAGTAATCTTGAATACGACACAGATATATAAATTTAATGAGAACATTTTCCGCTTGTATGTTGCTTGCTTTTGGCCCTTGTTTACGGAAAGAGAAATTCGTAAAGCAAGTAAATCATCGTCCTGAATAATAACGACTTTTATTTCTCTATCTCAGATCAAAAAATGCTTTCCTCCGACGCGACGCTAACAAATTACTAAACCAATTTATATCGAAAATGGAAAAACCAAAATGCAATTTTTGAAAAGTGTGTTTCTGTGTAGATAATGCAAGACAAAAGGTTTTAGAACCTCTAAACACATATCATGCATTTTTAAAAATAGTCACAGTTATGTACGTTATTAATGTTTCATGGGTTTGCAACCGACAGAAAACGAACCGCGTTGAAATCAAGAGATTGCCTGTCGCTTCATATTACCACGAATGTGAAACTTTATGATGGGAAAAGTATGAGCCGACGCGTACTCCACCCTAAATTTGATGAATTCGGAAACGCCTGGATTTCGTTTCAGTAAAACTCTCTCCCGACTCAAGAGAATTTAATCAATTATTTGTTTTCATTTCGTAATTAAATTAATAACCTTATTATATTGACATAAAAAACGCACGCGAATCCACTCAAAAAACACTCTTTCTTTAATTATTTTCAGGAATGATCAATATCGAATCTAAAAACAGAAACTCAATCCTTTTATTGATTTACTCGCTAACTAAACAGTTTGAAATTTCACCTTAAAAGTTGGTTACGTGGAGAACTTTGATAGAAGAATGAACCTAATAAAAACTGACTCGAGTTGAGATCTTTTCGTGCATGCAATTTTGTTGAAGTGTCTATCTATTCGATGCCAACTATTGCATACAATAAGAACGTTTTATAGATCAAACTGCATTTTATGCTAGCTGACAGACAATTTAAAATATCTTGAAACATGAATAGCGGTGAAATAATTTGATATCCTGAAAGCTCAGGAAATTTTCAGAGGCATTTTTCAAACACACGGAATTCCTTATTTGCAAGTTGCATGCAATTTCCATCAAACGTACAAGTCGAAAGCCGGTGCAACGTGCAATTTTCTTAACACTTTCTGTGCCAACAAGTGTCTAAACATAAACATTGTTTTCTGGGAATTTAAACATCACAAAGGGCGTTCAAAAATATCTAATTTGTTAGTGATTAGTGATTGATGAAATTCTCGTCTCGTGGTGTGATGGCATTTAGCATTTTGCGCACGAAATTCATTTATTAATGTGTAGTGTAGTCTTGGCCGTTGTCAACTCTGTCAATATAGGTGCGATAATGTTCGGGTAAGTTTTCCGGCTGTAATAACACCTCTGGTGAAATAAGGGTGCGTGATTTAAAATCGAAATGTCAAAGAAAATGCAATTAATTTAGCAGTTAATAACGCACGCGAGCAGGACGGTGACATTTATTAGATTGACATCCGGCGCAGTATCGCCAGACCACGCCTCCGCGCCATTGCGGCATTGTTCATTGTATTATCAAATGGAATACACGGCCGACACGATCGCATTGTGTCGTTTGTTAATTATAAATTGATCCCTTTCAATCCTTGGTATAGTATTCTTCATAATCTCGGCTCCCGATCCGCTTTCAGCTCGTTAAAAGAATGTTCTAACTGATCAATCTCGTAATACTGTAAATGACCAAAATAAAGAAGCACGTGCTATAATAACGTGACTCGCTAAAACTAATTTAAATTTTACACAAAATAGTTGTTTACGCAGCTACAGTATGTCCCCGGATTGAGTTTACAAGAGAAAATAAAATTATCTTTGATTTTACGCCAAAACTACAAAGGAAAAACATTTTTGGCTTTACTTGAAACCAGCAAATCTGTGATTAAAACTTTATTATTCTAAGTCAGTAGAAAGAAAAGTTCATTTTTCTCTTGATTTTGGACTTAATTTTTCTCTGCTTTTTAAGTCCTATCACATTAGCCGTTTTATTGTTTTGACAATGATGTCACTTTGACAAATGAGTTTACGCAAGTTAAATAACAAAAATGTTTGTGAAAAACGTAATTTTAATAAACAGCAACTCAAAGAAACAGCTTTAAAATGACATATAGTTGTCAAATAAATAAAACCGCCAATGTGATAAAACTTAAAAAAAAGAGAAAAAATATTAAAAAGGGGTTCCGTCTAAACCCAACATTACATTACGTTATTAAAAGTATTGGGAGTTCGAATAATCATATTTGTTTGAAAATTGGTACATACTCATAATCCATTAAGTCCTCCTAAATGAAAATATTTTCAAGATGGCAGCACTTCCGGTTATACCGGAAGTCGGTCTCAACTTTCTTATTTTAATGGAAAGGTAAATTTTTTACTGCGTTTTTGGATTAATCGGATTATTTTAAGGGAGTTTTTTAGCTTTCCCTATACTTAAATTTAGCCGTTTTTGAAATATTTGGAGTTTTTCAAAAAAATTTAGATCTGCACCTTCCACTTTAAAAATCGGTAACTCTGCTATTTTTTAAAATTTTGAATTCGTTTTTCTCACTTGTTAGCTTTAAATAATAATCGCATGGATAATAATTAAGTTTGCATAACTTTGATTCTTCATATTTTGGCACTATTTGTCAAATAGTAATTTGCTGTTGACGTTTGTTTAGAGAAAATTTTGACATTTTTTATTTCCATAGCAAACTATGTGAAAACCGGTGTGGCTAGTAATAAATTTTCTGTAGTCTTAACAAAAAATCCATAACTTGAAAATTATTAAATTTAGGTTTAGGAAATGTTAATACAGATCCATGCACAATTAAATTCTCTTCTATTTAGTAAAATAAAAATTGGGGTATTCCATTTGAAAAAATTGAGTTATGAGTATTTAAATTATTACAAAAGTAACCTTAAAATTTTGGGATATGTTACTTTTTTTTCAAAATTTGAAAACACCAGAAAAAGGATCTAAGCTTTCTCTTTCAAACGCCAAAAAAACGAATTTAAAATCTTTAAAAATTGCAGAGTTACCGATTTTTAAAGTGGAAGATCCAAAAATTTTTGGAAAACTCCAAATATTTCAAAAACGGCTAAATTTAGGTATAGGGAAAGCTGATGAAAACTCCCTTAAAATAACTCGATTAATCCAAAAACGTAGTAAAAAATATACCTTTCCATTCAAAATAAGAAAGCTGAGACCGACTTCCGGTATAAGCGGAAGTGCCGCCATCTTGAAAATTTTTTTAATTTCGGAGGACTTAATGGTTTATGGCTATGTAACAATTTTCAAATAAATACGATTATTCGAACTTCCAATACTTCTAATGTGGAGTTTAGATGGAACACCCTGTATAAGTCCAAAATCAAGAGAAAAATTAACTTTTCTTTTCACTGAATCAGAATAATGAAGTTTTAAGTACATATTTGCTCGTTTTAGGTAAAGCAAAAAATGTTTTTCCTTTGCAGTTTTGGCGTAAAATCAAAGATAAAATTTTTTTTCGTCTGGGGACATACTGTATATTGAAGAATATACTGGGCAATTATAGATGAGATCAACTCGCGGGGCTCTACGACTGACTACCTCCATAGCTATACGACAATTCCAAAAGTCTGCTTGCATGCAAACCAGCCATGATCATGAGATTCGTTCTAAATAAATGTAAAGTTGAACACGCATAATTTTAAAACATTATTTTTATTATGCACTACCAGACAAATTCCCTAACACTAAACTCTAAGTACCTACGCCGCTGTTTTTACAAGATATAACGGCCTCCTAAGCCCGCCAACTGTTACATGCAAGTTTCTAAAAAAGGTCTAACGCTATTAACATCAACTTCCCAGCTTTAGAACTATCAAGTAGCAAGTTCCACAATGAAACCATAGCGGGAGAATTATAAAGTTAGTTAAGCTTTGGTTATAAGTAAAGCTATTACTAAACCGGTGCCACCAATGACTCAGCCTACTCTCTCGATTGATTCCGATAGACAATTAATCAGTTTTATAACGTCCGTTAAGTCGAACAAACAAGATCGAGAACTGAAAACAAACGTCCAAAGGACAAATAATAACATCTCAAGTTCGGACAATTTGATCAAATGAACTCTGAAGTGTTGCGACTATGTGTTATTTCACTTGGAAATACAGAGAGCAAAAGGAAATTCGGGCCGCTGACGGGGTCAGCCGCAAACATTCCGGCTCCAGAATTGCATCTATTTCTTGCAACCCGCCCCCAAATCCCTTATCCAACGTCTAAAACATGCCACGAAATGCCTGAACCAAACGAAGTTGAAAACTTTCATCGAAATTAACGGAACTTCGGTGTAATCACTACGGGAAAAATCACCGTCAGCAGGTTATGGGAGCTAGAAAGGGCGAAGCTAAACAAGACAAGGGAGATCGTAGACAGTAATATATCGTGACGTTGGATGAGTGGAGTAACGCGAATTTTATCAGTGTTAGTTGCTATAAGCTTCAGCAATTACATTCTTGTTCCATTCCGTGATTGTACAATAAATATACATTTGAGCTTTGAAATGAAAACAAAATCGATAGCACGTAAAGTTGTTTTCAAGCTGGAAGCATAAAATTGTGTTTATTTAAGAAACATGAGTAATTCTTGAACCGAGATGTACAAAAAACTAATTAGCTGATTTATTCAAAGAAAAGCCATCTTTTAATGAAATGAGAAAGCGGATTCTGACTATCACATTACGAGTAATAAAGACTTATAACAGCTGACTTTCCCTTAAAAATGCCAAATCTCAAAATATAACAAGAAACAAATTAGTTTTTTAAAACTTTCGTAACTTTCAAATTGCTCCGTTGCGTTTGAAATACATCCAAAATTAAATATTATAACTTGTTCAACAACAAACACTATTCCGGTTCTGGTACTCGATTTGTAAATAAGCCAGCAACAAACTCCGAAATAGGCCCTGTTCCCGCTTTACAAACATAATTTCCATCCAAAAAAGAATTGAAAACCATTCGACTAATTTATTTATACGCATACAAGCATCGAAAGTCCATTAGGAGAGGTAGAAACAGGGTCGTGTGAAATACAAAAAAAGGACTCAACACAGACAATTCTCCTGGAATAAGCGTTGGATTCCCTACTGGGTTTGTAGGTGGAACACGAGGCAAGAGCACACAAAATTAGCACAATTATTTTTTATGAATTCATTTGGGCAAAGTGATAAAAACGTAATTAAGATTTCATTTAATCTTTAAAAATAAATTCGGCGTCCGTAATTGAGTTAGGGTACCAACACACATTTCTTGCCAACTTTACTAGGTGATATTAACATTAAACAAACATTACTTATTTGTCATTGTTGATACAAACAGCGGAATACATGACTTCACGGGTAAAAATATTTTTTTTGTTTATATACAAGTATATCATCTTTTATGTCGGAGTAGCAAAGCAAGGCCTTGTTTGCTCTTGTTCTCTGTTTCGATATGGTGCTGTTTGTTGCAGGAATTGAGACACAAGAGACGACAAACAATTTCAGAACCATGTTTGGAATCTGGACGTTCCCTATTGAAACTTGCGATTGGATTCTGCACGCGATGACTTTTTTCTATAAAACTATTACTGGTTTTTGACAAAGGCGGTGTAGGAGTTAAATCAAAAAACGGAGCGGTATCAACGATTTTCGTTAATTAGTTTGTTCGAGAGAGGCTTAACTTAGATAAATATTTACCGTGTGATATGATAACATGTGTGTACAAAACATTATACTAAAAAAATATTTTGATATGTATGATATAATTTTTTCTGCTCATGATATGTAATTATGAATAGGATTGTACAGCAGTGTTCCATCACGTACAGGATAAAAATAATAATCTTGTTCATTAGTAAGTTCGTGTTTTACATCAAGCTTGTTGTTTGTTTTACATCAGAATGATAGACATGTAACACTTGGCTGGAGGCCAGCAGAAAAAAGTAAATATAATATGGAAGAGGAAAAAAGAACTTTCCGGTAGAAAAGAACTCTGCGTCTCCTCATTGATAACGGTCCATTTCTCATAACTATATACCTGATACGAGTCTCCGTTCTCGTTTCTGTAAATAATTCAGCTTAGAAACACTGAAATTTTCTCCACTTCAGATAACAAAGTACACACTGTCTAAGAAGATGGAACTTTTCACGTCGGAAGCAAACCTCGAGTGAATTGCTATTACCATGAATGATTATTAGATTGTTGTTTTATAAACCTGAAAGAACTCTAGTTTGAAATGGTATTTTATCACTTTGTTGTCACAAACTGAATCTACAATTGGCAAACATACTTTGGAGGTTCTAATTAGGGAAGTTGGTCCGTATTGGCTTGTTTTCAGTACGAGAATTCTTGTGCTTTGCGAAAACAAACCATACATTCGGTATTCTTTTCGGATGAGAAACTTCCATTTACCCGACTACCCACCTAATGGTGTTTGTGACTAAACTGAAACAACACAATTCGAACAAAATACCCGTTTTTAACGATACGACATCCATTTCCCACAATTATTGAAAAAATAGACAAAGAAGCTTCAATAAAAGCAATGACGACCATTCGAACCATACGAACATTCACAGACAGAATCGGTCTTTCATACAAAACGTCCTATTGAACATGACACGCCATCATATGCATCACATTCAATGTACACTAACTAATTAATTAGCGAAGAATTGTTTAGTAATCATAATAGAGCCAAACCATCAACGTTGCATCAGGTACATTAGATCTAAAGTAAGTATCGGATTATTCTGCATTGTTCCAACTTACAATGCAGCGAAAAAATGGCACGCTCTTTTCTGACAGTGTCTTTTAAATGGATACTGTTGACACGTTCCAATTGTTTGTGAAACATAATTTCGTAATGGAAAAAAATCCCAGCGGTCGCGTCTTTTAAGATATCTCTTGTGAAATCGCATCATCCATTAGTTAGATTGAGATACACCGAAAATGACAACTGAAGAGACGAGGAAATATTACAAAAGAAGTGCAGAAAAATCACTGCACACAAAACCAAAAAAAGTATTTTTTGTTAGCGCAAAAGAATAAAAGCAACAATTAGAAACAATCATTATTTCACCTCAGTTCGATAAAACCCTAATCTCTTAATAAAGAAATTAATTTCAATAAGTACGTCAAATTGCACATGCTTAAGAAAGTCTTTTTCTGAATTTTCTGATTTAACTTAAACTCCTTTGTTAAACTTATTTGTTTTTAAACATAAACCTGAGCAAGTAAGTACCCATTTTTGATAAATAAGATGACACTTCTAAACTTGACTATTTTTATTACATTCTAGATATTTATCCATTGTAAACTTTATGCAGTAAAGTTCTAAGAGAAAAGTAATTACTGTCTGAACTGACATAATTATTCATGTAAATTTTGCGATTATTCAGAAATGAATTTTTAAAGTTCTGAAATGTAAAAGTAATTTATATTCACCGGTTTAAGATAGTTGACTTTTTAGTATTCAAGAACTATGTTAACGAGTTTTATTCATATTAATTCTTTCATTTTAAATCATATTTATCAAACCTGATTATCATACAAGAAAGTAGCAAGGTTTAAAATTAACGTTACTTAATCTGACTACCTATTACATTAAATAATATCATAAAAAGTAACAAAATTATTTATGAAGTATTAGGGTAATTAAGAGTCATAGTTGCATCATGCAACGTAAAATGTGTAAAACTATAATAGTGTGTTATATAACTTAAATAGCATACAATGATGCAAATAAGGTGCATGCACTTAGGTATGTATTCGTTTCAGATAATGATAAAGATTGTTTTAAAAGTTTCATAAATAAGTTATCTATGCTTGTCCGACATTTCTAGTAACAATGTAATAAAGAATAACATTGATAATACAGATTCAAATTCAGCAAACAGGAAGTAGTTCAGATTGCAAAGGGAAAATTTATTTAAAGCGATTGTTAAAATCTTGTCGAGTCCTCCATTTCAGTTCGTTACAAATTTGCTTTTCTCGAGCACTTATAACGGAAATATACTGTAATAATAAAGTCGGTTATTATTTGGACTGGGTGTAGGAAATTGTTGCGAAGTAACTTTTGATAGATTTTTCCAATAACTTGTGGGATTTTGATCTTAATTGAGATAGGAAATCCTTGGAAAGTCGTTGAATGCGCTACACAAAGAATCAAAAAATGAATGGTTGACGTTGGTTTCGTTGTCGATTCGAATCGAATAAAGTCGAAAGTAGTTTGTCGTTGGGAACAAATCAAAGTGTGATATTATAGAATAACATCAACAAAAGCAAATGGCGAACGTTTGACGCTCATCTCGTGCAATAATAACAAACGAACCGCATCAACTATAGCTTCAGAGCAATGATGTGTCAGAATTGTTCCCGTCAGTTGTAATGGAAGGCAAATAGTGGTGGTAACACAGAGACAGTTACGATGTAACTTGGTTATTCAAGAAGGAAGAGATGGTGTATTTCCGTCAAAGTCTGACATCGCCATGAGGATAGATAACCGACTGCAATGCTGCTGCACCAGCTTATATTCGAATGTAGCGCCTAATGAAAAGCAGAAGTGACTTATGTAAACAAACTTTCCAGATATTGGCCCTCCAAACAAAGCTCACTGAGAACTCGAGGATGCCGACAAGACGGAATGTAATTCGGGAGGTTCTGAAAATGAAAACTCCAAACTTTCCTCGATTTTAATTCGACGGAAAAAAAACAAACACATGCAATCATGTCGCAATCAAATGCAAACAACCAAAGTCTAATTTCTATTATGAAACAATCAATATCCGTGTCACCTGTTATACTGTAGTTTCCGCTTACGTTTAACTGAACCTACCTGAGTGAGAAAAAATACAACAAATGTCAAAAATACAAACGATTCAACACATTTTATTTGCATACTTCCCGTCTGATATCGTTCCACTGATCAACACGTACATACAAAATCATCTAATTACCGACTTTTATTTAAATGCAGAGTAGTATTCCTATACACACCGGCAAACCAGAAAAACACGTAAACTCCATAAACACTACTTTAGATTAATTTTGTTACCAAGGTTTCATGAAAGTAATTCAATTAACAATTTCTACAAAGCTTTGATATACGGCATCTACATTAAGTAATTAGTAGTAGTGTAATATATAGTTATATCTTATTTCAAACTATTTTAATTCGGCTTATTACAAATTCTTTCTTTGATTTTTAGCTAAATAGCGGCCAAGCAAATTTCAATATTATTTCAAAAAATTTTGCTTTGAAACGCTTCATGACAGTGAAACAAAACATGCAATTTGCAAAAACAATGACTCTTTCTATATTTAGCAACACAAAAGGTTCCATGAGCCTGTAACCACCGACATAATTTTTATGCACATATTTTAATAACTTTTAAAAATGTATATCATGAGGCACGACCCTCTGGCGGATATTACATAAAAATAGTATTACACAAAAGATTATACTACAATTGCAAATTTTAAGCAATATTGAAATTTTTCATTACCAAAAAATATCATTGGGTAACTACTTATACTTCTAAATTATAAAACACAAAGCTATAGCGACAAATTCTCCTCAGTTCTCCCCTCGTTTCGTATTTGCATTCTTAAATCTCCGTGGAGCAAACAGCATAAAAATGATTGCAATGCTTCTTCGTTTCCCTCTTCTGCTTCCATTTAGCCGAAATCCAGGTTGAAAGTGAAACGCATTCTTTATATTTTTATTACAAAAAATGCTTCAATTTTGCTTGGAATTTAAAATCGCATTTCATAACGCTTTCGATGATGACGATGGTCGAGAGTTTATTTTTGTGTCAAACTACATAAATATTTAACGTAACACTAAAAAGAAGAAAGGTAATAATTTCAGTTCTGTTCGAATCCACCCCTGTCCCACCTTGCATTTTAAAACATTATCAGCTTCTGTGAATATCAACTGGGTGTAATTTAACAGACAAAAATTATCAATTTATAACAGGAATAGGTGATGGATATGAAAGATTCAATAGCCTCTATCTTGGTATCGTCTTTTCTAGTTCAGCGTTGGTGGAAGGCGATTAAATAATGCAAAGCTTCTCTTGGTAGTGGCATTTAGTTTGTGCGTTTACGTTTTAAAATTGAATCCGGGCCAAGTAAGGAAGATGACATTTTGGGTTGACATCCATTAACCGGAATTCCTTCATTAATTCCCAGTTTTCGTTAGGTACAAAAGCTAAGAAATCAATCATGCGCATATTGTGTCATTATTAAACGAATGTATACAACTGTGATTGATTCTGTTTACACGCTGTATCCCGAATTCGGTTCTGGAAACAATTAATCCGGCCAGGAGGTAAGCTCTCAAGGGATAATACCTTCAGTCAATAAACACCGACATATTGATTGCTCTCGTTCGACGAGTGCATGAAGTTGCTTTAGGGGGTTCCAAACTAATTATCGACTGCACATAAACATGTTTCCATTTCATGCATGCAAAACGGCGGTTTACTTAGATAAACATTTTCTGTTGAGACTGAATCACGAAGCCGGAAACTTTGACTTTACAGGTACATCAAATATTACGCGGAGATTACGTAATTTCATTATAATCCGAACATGTTGCGCAACTTCATTACAACTTTATTTCGAAACAGGCCAGAAACTGATGCAAAAAGTATAATAAATCTCTCTATTCCGCAGGAGTTTTTAAATGTATGTCTACTATTTCATTACATTACATTACGTAAAAAATATAAAATGTAATTTGCTCGGGCGGAGGCGGTGTTCTACCATCTCTTAAAAATCATACAACACAATCATTTAAATTGTTTAACGATTCTTGCTTATTACAAACTGCTACATGCTATACTGCACACATTTTTTCATTTTTCAAGAAAGTCAGTATTTGTCCATTTACATTCATTTCAAAGAGTTAAAGCCTATTATTTTTGAAAAAAAAAAAGTTGAAAAAAATAACAAAAGACCCGAGCAGAGATAAAAGCTAATAACAAATTACCAACCTCTGTGAACACCTTTGTTATCCCATTCAAGAAGAAACTACCGTTTTTACTGAAATCCTTTGATCTTTCCGCTACTGCTTTTTAATTGATGTACAGAATTATGTATCTCTCTGCTTTATCAAGATTATAAGGTAAGTGACTTAATCTAAACTATTTAATATTTCAAAGTTAATAAATGACCAAGCAACGAATTCTAGTTATACCTACATAAGATAAAATGTGACTAAAACACTAGCAAATGTCAACTTCCAGCAATTTTAAATATGTTTTTTTTACCGTACCTTAAAAATTCTCTATTCTTAAATAAACTTCTAATTCTTAATAAACGGTGCAAACTAAAAAATCTTAAACTTGTGAGTGCATTCTGCTTACCTAAATGTGTCAACAGTGTGTTAGTTAATCTTCACTTTTTGTCTGTTTTTCGTTAAATGTTGACTTAGTTGTGTAATTACTAATTACAAATAGAGAACATTGTAATTAATTGAAATTTTTTAGAGAAATATGTTTTACAAATAACTTATCAAAGCATAAAGATAGAAAATTTATTAAACAATGTTGGTATTGTGATATAGTGTAGAATTCCTGCTAGATTCGTAAAATTTCTAGTTGAGTGACTAATTTTCGGCAACACAAAGCATACACAATGCAAGCACACTATCGCCCTTTCTCGGTTTAGATAAGAAATCCGACATGCAAATTATTTGTCCGGTGGAATAGCCAACCGCACCCTTCTGGGTTTATTTTAGACGAAGTTGCAGGACTTTCGAGATCCTGGCCGTAAAAGAGATTCCATGCAAGCGAGTTCACTTGCAAATGTAATTACTGTTTGTGTGGAATTAATTTAAATATTTTAAATCCCATTAATGTGGAGGTAACCTTGCTGGCATTAATCAGGGCAATCATTGTACTTCACTTGCGAACAAGGCGTACAACATGCGGGTGGGTGTGGTATAAATACTAAAATGACGGCACAACACAATAAGACAATCACTTTATTCATAATAGAACTAATAAAAAAAGTTTTATCATCATTATCTTTCAAATGTTGACGCGATACATACGATTGGAAAAGGTAAATGTAGGCAGATCAATAAAATACGCCGCTGCGTCCTCACAACCTATTTTATATTAAATTTTAAACCGGTGATGTATTATTAAATGCTGCAGAAAACGGAGTACGTATCAAAAGGAATTAATGCCAATGATAAGGTTAATTATTCAACGCGAAATGTTTATATTATAAACACGCTTTTTATTATTTAAACTGGCAAGATTGTTCAACTTGATAATTAAGACGGTTTTTGTAATATTATTCGAATTTACAGTTGAAAAACAGGTAGCAAGTTATTTTGTACGGCTTGTATTAAAATTCAAATTTCATCTTACATCCGGATCTACATAATTTCACATATGACACCCTCTAATGAATATATTTGTCATGCTCTATAATATTCAACAGCAATGTAATATTATGTAAGTTTGCACTGTGGTAGACATCAAATCCCCTACTTTTGTTACAAAAAGCACAAAAGCTTGTTAGAAAAAACTTTTCTCATATTGCACAATATGCAAAAATATATGATAGACAGAAATTTTAATATGAATACTGCCGGAAATGCAGCGAGGTGTTACTGTCTGCTATGGGGAACTAATTTGAGAAATTGTTATTCTATGAAAGCTATAAGAATATTTACCGCTATTATAAGAAGATTAATTATTATTAGCACGCATATTATATAATTATTTTATATAAACACTTATTTAGCGGCTTGATGTAAAAATAAATAAAAAAATGCGCTTGGTGTGTCTTAATTTGTGCGTAACTTTCTACGCGAATATTTACAATTTTTTCTTTGCTATTCCGAATTTATCGCTGTCGTGGTGAAAGTTCTTTTTACATTTGGATTTTTCCTCGTCGCCGGTGCGGAAAAGTCTTCTTAATTTAGGCGTCAAACTGCCATAAAATTGCCTACTTTTCAGTCGAGAATAGAACATTCGTCCGAAATGTCTTGCCTTCTATCTGCCGTATTTTTTATAGCCGAGTTTGCTCGACTAGATTGCTAATCGGTCGCATTTACTTCGTATCGTCTACGACCCAATAAAATACAGATGCCAATAAGATTTCCGATAAAAGTAGCAAAAAAGAAGAATAATAAACGAAATAGCCGGTGGCGACATCACAACAGAACCTCGGCGGACTTCCGACTCGATGAGTTCGTCGTCACTCTTTGTTATCCTTTTCTCACCCTCCCTTGTCGATATAAAAATGCAAATGAGCCAACGACATCCATTCCGAGTTTTTGTTTCACTTGTGCTCGGTTAGGGCCGGAGGAAACCTACGAATATGCGCAAAAAAGGAAAAACTCTGCGAATTTGTTTTTTTTTTTATTAAGGCAACAGAAACGTTTCCGAAATTTGTGATGCGTTCTGGAACGAAATATTTATAGCTCACAAATCACAGCAATGAAAACTCTTATGTAAAATCGTTCACGTTGACAAAAAGACCGTGCAAGTTAATAGTATTTATGTATGATAGTTGAATATGTAGAAAGCGTATTTATGAGACGTCCTTACAGTGAAACAGGCTTTATTTCGCTTCCTTTTACAGAACCAAGTCTCACAAGAAACCAGTCAATGCGGTTACGTCAATATTTATCTTTCTTGCGTCGCGTACACGACCTATGCTAATAGAATTGATGACCTGTTTGCTCTCCTCCCCAAGCTCTCTCTCCACGTGTGGACATTTCTTTACAGTTCTATTCGCAAGTCACATGAAACAATTAAGCAAACATCCTACGCGTTTTGACAACTTTTTTATCAGGATTCTCTTCAAAAATACGACACGCTGTAGTTGGTCGTGTCACACATCACGCCATGACACGCTTACGAAAGTTGAACGCACCGGAGCAAACAAAAATACAGTTTCTTTTAATTTTCTGAATAAACAGCCCGAATTAATACCACATTCAAAGAAATGCAAGCTTTGTTACATTCAACGACCCTTTGTGTGTTCCTTGGCCACGGTTGGAAGAAACTTGAAAAATGTTTGGATAGTTGAATGTTGACTCGGGTGACATCCCATATATGTGATGGCATCCATCCACTTTTTCCAAAATTACAACGCACAATTCAGAAAGATCACTGCTCAATGTCAACAGCAAATGTAGCGAATAAACATTCAAGAGTTAAAAGGTGTAATAAATTAGAAATGACTTCCTTTCAAACTGTCATTTTCACAAATGATAAGAGCTATCACTACAAAATATTGCAACAAAGAAAACCCTACTTAACATATGTCCTCCTATACGTTATTACAAAATACATAGATAATTGTATCGGACTTTACACCTTCACTCCCATATAAATTACTATAAAGGTGCCTACTTTTTACAAGTAAATTACTTGCTAATTTATTTGTTGTTACAAGTACTATGTAATTATAACAACAGGAAGCCAAAAGGTTATCACAATGTCCTTTTTATAATTACCAGTGTAATGTTCATTGTAAAGTTTTTAATGATAAAACGTGGTAAATTCACTCTTAATAATAGTAATAAAGTTAAAGAAAAAAGCTTCTAAAAGTATCAATAATTCAATAGTGCGGTATCAAAAGTCTTTGATGTTTAGTATTCTGGAAGACTTTAATCCGCAACTAGTCGTTAGATAATTTTCTAGTTACCCTCGTAACGAATGCCAAGTATGAAAAAAACATACAAGTTAAACAAGTCCTTACTATTGAAACGAACATAATAACGTTTCTTACACAAAGTCCAATATTAAAAAATCTCGAAAGAATAAAGTGCTTGATAATAACCGTAAAAGTTTGTTACTAATTGAATTACGAACAGCTCGTTACGGTTTTCTCATTTTGCATCATAAAAATTTTGTAAACAGTTAGTTGTTAGTAATTACTTTTAATTGGTAAATACATAACGTGAAAAACATGATACTACCCTCGGTTAAATGTTAATGTAAATTCTCGCTGCATCAGTCTCAAAAAACCTACTCATGACAAAGTTAACGTTTGATGTTTCAATTTTGTTGGGTAACAAAGCATGTGCACTCTAAACGAATAAATACCACATACCACATGATCAGGTTATGTGAAACATAATAAGGAAATTTATTTTGAAAACGTCAAATAATTCCAAAAATTGATAGCTGAATCTAATTTAAATGCGAAAGCAGTTGCTGATTTATTGAAAAAGTTTACAAGGGAATTATTTTAGTGTGGTAAAAGTACCGTTTCTTATGTAAATCACGGATTTATATACAAGTTTCGTGTGCAACCTTAATTAGAAAAATATGTTTGCCACTTGGAAAATTCTTGAAAAATTCTAAGCGAAATTTTATGCCTTCATGTTAAATAACTTGTTCTTTGAAAAAATTGAGTATTCAAAATAAAAGAGTGTGTTTCAATGCGTCATGAATGTAGAAAATCTTGCATTTGTCGAATGTGGATGTGCCGAAATTAAAGTTAGTAAAGTGCATTTAGTAAGTTGCCTGATGCAGTTTGGCAAGTTTTTCGTAATAGTAGCAGTTTAAACGTCTCTGACATTACCATTCTGCATTTGGTGCATTCAACTCCCACCGTCTGGTATAGGTTGAATAGATGTTATAGAATGGTGTGGAATATTAAACAAGAAGAAACTTTACCGATAATGAAATAACTTGATCGAGTCTTGAATCTCCGACTTTATAGCCCGCTGATCTCGGATACTCATTGTTAGTGGCGAAGCGGTTACTTCAAGAACCTAATGCACTCAGTATTCCTTTCAAATTACGTCAAAAGCTTTAACTTCATAATCTTGGCAGCGCGACGCTCGTGCCGATGAATTTAAACTGTTCGGTCGAGAAGGATTAATCGAAATTCCTAAATTGAGTTACTTGAATGCGATTACGTCTAAATAGATATAAGACATGTGCCCTCTTTCCCAACAATTTTATCGTAGAAACCGTCGCTTACTCTTGGCCTAGAATTAAATTTGCCTCCATTCCGCATTTGCGCAACACACTCTGCCATTTATTTCCTAGTCTTCTTCCAAAATATTCTTCCAATAAACTAAGATTCTCGGCCTTATGGCTAAGATCAACGCTATTTTATTGTTCCCGTCACCTAATAGACCTTACAAATTTCTTCAAAGAGCACTCTGCTTACAAAGAATCGTGATTACAGGGCCATTATAATACAATGAGTTATTTTGCCAAGTAATGAACCTTGTCTGTAAAAATCATATTTAGACTTATTATAAATAGTTGTGCACGAAATTACCACAAGCTATTCATGCACAGATTATTAATGTTGGTTTAGATTCGCATAATTATCTACATAAAGCATGATGTGCAGATTAATAATGTTGTAGTAAAATTAATAAAATATTACGAGCACCAGGAAACTCCATATACGGTCCAAACTTCGAGTATAAAATGGTTTAGCTAACACTAGTTTTGCTTTGTTCTATTTGTACTACACCTTCATCACCAAATCGATGATGAAACAGATAACATAATCGCGTTATAAACTGCTGCCAGGCAATAAAATATTACAAGACACTGTATTGTCACACTATTGCTATACAGCAAAAACTAAATCAATACGGGCCGACTGAAAAATATATATTTCTTGATGTTACAAAGTTTCGTTTCGAAAACAGGATAATGATACTGTGGAATTTCCCTGTTTCTCTCAACAATATTTAAAATATTTCTCAAAAATATTTAATTATAACTGAAAGTGCTAAAAAAATTGCAATATCAACAATCAGATAATAGAATAGCTAACATGTTTTTAGAAGATGAGATCGCACATAACTATTTCGCGAGTGGCGATTAAAAAGAAGAGAAAAAAATTAAAGAACAAATCCAATTTTCTCAAAAAAGTAAATAGCAAAGTTTTAATAAAATTTATTAATTGATTGTGAGCGACAGATCGTGGAAAAGTCGAGATGTAACGAGTTTAACATTATTTAATCTGGACAAACGTGACAGGCTGATTTCAGCCATCACGTTAAATGTATAATCAGTTTAGTGTCAAAATGTATTACTGCATCGTTCGTCCGTCCAACAAGACGCTTGTTTCCTTCGTTTGAAAATTATCAGCGTTGCCAACAAAACGACGTCCATAAAGCACTCGGCTTTATGGATAATTGCACAATTAACCACATGACTATCAAGATTTTCTACTGATATAGCAGCAAATTGCGGTCAAAAATAGAACGAAATTGTAGCAAGCCGATGAAAATCCCTTTTTTAAGACCACTTTAACCCATAAAGAATGTTCCAAACGACTGTAATGATCGTAGTAGAGAAAGACCCATTTTAATTATTCAAAGACAATCTAGAATCTAGGCCAAGTACACGCCAATAGCCCTAAAAGCTCTCAGGAGGATTCGCATGACACAACCATCGTTTCAGAAAAATTAGCTTGCGTTGTAAACATCTCTGACGTAAAATTCACTCCGTATATTAGCACGACCATCACTTAATTAATGATCACGAGAACAAACAAACGGATCAAAACTTTTGAGACCATTTTTGGCGAGCCTGCCATTAATCCCGTCGTCATTCGGCATATCACTAATCCTTTCGACGCGGCAAAGTGGCACGTTCAACTTGATCTTAATGTATTATAGTAATTTTGAATCATCAAACGTCTCCAGATAGTTCGCTGACCGAGTAAGTAGTGACCTTTACATGGTACGCTCGTACACATCCAGCTTTTATCGTGTGTCGAGCTTGAAGGAAAATCCGTCCGATAAGTCCTTAAGATTATGGGTGCAAAACGAGAGTTTCATTAACTTGGTAATAAGACGTCTTTATCTGGATAGAGCGCCCAACTTCATTGACACTTTAGATGCAGATACAAGAAAGCGAGATTGGTTCGGAATTAACTCGATTACTTGTTTGAACACTCTACACTACATGCAAATTAGTGGTGAGCATTAAAACCAATAAGACCTGGATTTGGATGCATTCCCCGTCGAAACGTTGCCATCTTAAAACCTTCTCCACTCACCTGAAACAAAAGGCACATTTAAATTTTCAGCAACGCTGTAAGTAATTAACTGCTCAAAACCGAGACTGCTCTCGTATGCAAACATTTGCCTCGGCATGGGTGCGTTCTATCAAGTTTTGTGTAGATTGTGGAGCAATTAGAGTCAGTATTTCAAGGGGCAAGAAGCTGGTCGTGGCCTATTACGAGGAATCGTGAGCACGATCATTCCGACCCCTCGTGCACGATTCCTGCATTACCGACCAATTCAAGTGACCCTATGAGCCTCGCACAGATACAACAAACGTCTAAATAATTCTTTAAGCCTGCACGGCATTCATTAATTTCAACCTTCAGGCATCTACTCTACACTCAAATTATTATTGTTGCACTGATTTAAACGACTCCGTAAATGGACGGAACCTTCGGATCCGAGTTTATTAATTATTAACATGGGTTAAACCGGAGCGAGAACACCTTATTTCATCGTACAAGTGACCGGAAAAAACAACTCAATTGAGATCTCAATCGATTCGATTCAAGGATATCGAAGTTATAAGCGGGAAACTGAACAAGGAATAACAAAGAACAATGACGGAATACACAATGAAACAAAGGAAAAATAACAATGAAAAACAACATTTCCAACATTCCACGCTCGTTCAACGGCTTATTTAAAATCAAAGTGCCGACACACCTATCAAAAAACCAATAACAGACAGGCATATCTAAGTGTAACATAACGCAAATAGCTTTTCAAAATTTTATTTTCTAGCGAATACCGTCTTCAGGTATCATAACACTATTGTTTTAAATTTTCAAATTAAATTTTGCAGTAAATTTTTAGAATATTTGTATATTTCCTACAACTGCAAACACAGTGCCTGCTGACACTTTAAGCATTTGATAAAGAGGAGTTTTAACCATACAATAGCACCATAATCGCAAAACACATTTTTTTGCAGTTGTGGTGGTATTGAACTGGATAGTGTACGACATATAAAGTTGGTACAAAATTTTTTTAACCCACATAAAAATCAATCTTATAGATACTATTCTGAAAGGTCATTCCTTGTCTTTTAATTATTACTTCATTATGCAACAAAATTATTTGTTCGTTCTCTTCACTGAATACACTTCTTTGACGTTGAAATAATTTTTAACACATCTCTGACAATGTCAATCAAATGAAATTGCTTTAAATTCTTTTGAAAAACCAAATAAATACTGAATAGCTTCTCATGGAGATGATGACTCTTAAGTATTTTATTACGTTCAATTTATCAATCTACATGACGTCTAATTATAACAAACCGAAATGATGTGTCTAGGGCAGTAAAAGAGCACAGAAGTCATACCCAGAATGACCCATCAAAATTTTCCGGTTACATTCTTTCCACTTATTGCAAGATCATCCATCACTCATTTTTTTTTCCTTCTAATATTCTATTAAATTTAGATTTGATGTTGTTTAAATGTGAAGATGGGTTTCTCAGTTTTATTACTTTGGTATAAACAAGCCACTTGACAGTTGGAAACAAGTAGATGGAGGCGGTCTTAAATGGATCGGGAAGTAATAAATAGAAGAATAATGAATCGCTATCAAACGGTTTTTATTCGTGTTATTTTTTTCGTCGATGTCAAACTTTCAGTAGCCTTCAAGGCAAAACGATAAAATTAGATCTTTACTACTTGTTGGCAAAATATAACTCAGATCAAATTTAATAATTAACAGTAATTTAAGACAATAAACATTAATTTGATGTGTTAGTCGAGCATTATTTATGAGACATTTCTAGGTAAATCACGATAGGAGCAGCTCAATACGAGTATGAACTAAAATGTTTTCGTTGTTTTACCAATATAAAAAAAGAATAATTTTAACATTCCGGTGAAATTATTATTTAATCCAGAATCTGTTATGTCCTTTAACTTGTTGTTCCATATTTGGAAAGAATCTACTTTGAAACAAAGCCAACCCACATGCGAATTCTTTCAAAACAATAGTTCTTTTCCGGGATTAGACAACGATGAACGTTGTACAATTTGATGGATAACTGTATTCTGACCGAGCGTACGGCGAAAGTCGAGATTTATTCTTGCAGTTGTTGAGAAAACTCGTGAAAACTGAATGGTGGTAAACGCGTTAGTCGTGCATCAACACCGACAAAACGCTCCCTTCGTCAATCGGTCAATGTCCAAGAAAGCAATTTGAATCCATAATCAAATGATTACATTTATCACGTTAGATTCCATTATCGTCGCCTTCCCTGTATAGCAAGCGATTTAATTATTTTACCCCACAGCAAATAGAAAATGGAGTCTAACACGGTTCCACTTCGAAACTTAACAGTTGCGTTGCTGCTTTTAATTTGATTACGTACAATGATAGTAAATTTAATTTAAGTACGAGTATCTACATCTTCATTTCTAACAAGGCAATTACACAAAAATCTCGATACACACTTCGGTAGGAGTTATTTCAAGAGTTTCTGTATGTGTGTATAACCTAGAGAGAAATCTTTATTACCATCTCTCGTGGGTAATATCAGTTTAATGTCATAAAACCGAAGTTAACATCTTAATTGAACAAAGCTTTTTTATTCTCCATTAACACATTAAACGTCTTTTGATAATCTCGTATATTTCCGAGTTTATAACGTCACGACAAAAACACGCACCTCTTTCTATTTGCGCTTCACTAATAAAATCCAGCATAGAACAAACAGAGGCTAGACTGCATTTCCTATGGATCACAAAAAGAACTTTACGAGCTTTGCCGTGAAGATATCAGCTGTTTACGACCGACCCAGCTGGCGAAACTTCCCCACGTCAATGTAGACACGCTTGACTTATGTGTGCACATATTCCTGCATTTAAAAGGGCTTGAACTACTAACTTGACTCCCAATTCATAGCAGAATTAGTACGTGAAAACTTATTTTATTGAACTCCAACCCTCGTAAAACCTTTCACTATTTCGCTTTATTTCTCGTTTAAACGGACCAACAACGTAAAATACGCGAAAGTCTAAATATCCAGTATTTTGTCAGAATAATGAAGACCAGAAAACACAAAAGCAACAAAAATAAATGCAGTAAAATAGGGCAGGCCAGATCTATAACTTACATAGTTGGCGATACTTTTTTGTGTTCAAATCATATCCTGTAATAAACCAGGTTATAATTTTTAATTAATGTCAACATTTCCTGTTCCAATGTCATAACAGTTCATCCGTTCATAAAATAAAAATTTGAAACGGATCGAATCAAACAGGAACTAGGATTTTACAACATCATCCTCATTCTCAATAAATTTATTTATACTTTTCGCAAGTACTATCCTTTTGAAATAAAAAATTGTTTTACCTATACTGGCAACGACATTCGTTCGACAAATTATGAAGATTTCGTCGTTTACTAACAAATTCAATAAATTATTCCTAATTCCTACATAGAAGATTGTAGACACAAAAACTTACGAACCATTATTATTTGTAAAACCCCTATATTTGTGTAAATATTTTAGTATTCGTTACTCTAAAGATTAAGCTTTAATGTGTGGCAAACGTAGAGGGTGGGCTGTTTGAAATTTTAATACATATTATCAAAGTATTCGATACATGAAAAGCGCCGATTCTCCTACTCGCATTGCATTTTTATTCATCATCAAAATGCAGAGCTGTGCTCGCTACACAAAATCCTTCAATAAAACAGTTAATTGTAAGACTTAAAATATTTAGCGGTTAAATTGTTCAATTTAAATTTACATAAAATTGTTTGTGTTTGTTTGACGAAACATCGAATTCTTTTTTGTCCTTATTTGGAAGGGGAACTGAACGCAACAAACCCCTTCAATTGTTTGAAAAAAATCAAACAAAGGTGTTCCTCTGTAAGCAACGTTCACATCCGCAAGTATCTACAAAAATCCCTACGTTAGAAAATGATTCTTTTGAAAAGAATTATTCGTCAAATCCTAAAGCAAATGAAATTTCAGCAACATTGTCAGTTATATAAAATTTGATGTGTATTGTGGGAGAATCCAAAAGTCAGCATTTTACACATCGCCATTGTGGTTTTGCCCATGGAACTGCACGAGGCTGACGTTTATTGCTTGATGTGATTCTTTTTTATCCTTTAACCGGAGTGTAGTTTTTGTTAGGGCGTATAGTTTATTTGACAGGCGGCCTTTGAGGACGGAGGATTCCCCCAAGTGGCAACCTCGTAATAATAGAAGTCGTAAACCGTATCTCGAATTTGGACCATTTACGACTATTCCTATAATGTAATTACCATTTTAAATGCGGACCTCAACGTAATGCTTCTACATGGCTGGATTTATAGCATGACTTGTTCGGCTAGTTTTAATTCACGTGTGTCCTTTTTGTGTATTGCGGATGTGACCCTTTTGCGCATGGGAACGCGACACAAAGTTAAACAAATTCATTACTCGACACGTAATAATCGAATTTGTCTACGTTTGTTACCAATAAAACTAATTGATAAGCATATTTATCATAATCGTGGGTAATGCCAGAGGGGGACCTCTGACCGCCAAGAACGAAATCATTAGGGGGCCGCCGAAATTGTTTTTTTAATAAACTAATTTATGGTTTGTCGTGACATAAGGTATTACAAATACCGTTCTGTTGCCGTGCTGATGATAATGTGGATGAAATGGAATAATATTATTCTTGTCACAAAAGCGTTTTGTCAAAATTTCCTAATTACAAAGAGCAAACGCTTTAATTCCGGGATAGTCATTATTGAGTTTAAAAAGAGCTCCGGAGTTCTTTGATTATTTAATCAAATTTAAAAGTAATATTTTTCGTTAATCACCAGAGACATTAGCGGAGCGCCTTCCAAGTTCCTAAACGCAGCCCTTTTTATTATTAAATCGATAGAGTATTCTCTCGTTTGCATCTTCACATCATTTCTTTTATAAAAATTTTCGGGAAACATCGATTGTTTTGTTACTCGATTGATTTTTGTCACGTAAGAGTCAAAAAGGAAAGTGATGGAATGGTGGTCAATTCACCTTTTTCTCTTTAGAGGTCATAAACCGTAACTTTCTGAAACGAACATTAAAATTACGAAATTACGTAATCGTGAGGTTAAGAAAGGTGATGAGTTTCCACCTTAGTAATTAAACAAACTTTCGCAAGAGTTCGTAAAGAAAAACAATTAAAACAATTACAGTGCGAAGCGTTCGCTCGCCAGGCCGAGGAAAGTTTCTTTTTCTGGTCGACAACAAAGACGCTCGAATCGATTCAAAACAGACTGTCAGCTATGATAAATGACCGAATTGTCTGTTCAATGAAATTGACCATTCCTCGATTTTTTCCGATCTATTGTACGTACACGCTATTAAAAATGGATGGACTCTGAAGACCAATCTAAAATAAAACAACAAATCACATCAAAATGGCTTTTTGCATATTTTAGAAGTTCATTAGCTGTTCAAACATAAAATTTTCCGCTTTGGATTTTAATAACAACTTACAGCCACTCCAATAAATGAACACCATCAGATTTATTTATTCATTCGCGTCACATGAATCAAGTTTCATCAACAGAAAAAATAAAAACGACTATTCAATTCACCTCGCATTTTTAAAATATTAACCAATAAAATGGCTGATAGTTACTTTTATATCCTAGCAAAAGCAAATTCAAGCCAATATTCCACTCGTGGTAAAATACAGGGTGTTTACGGCCTTGAAGTTGAAAATTGACCTAATAATAGAAGAGTAATATTGTAACCGGAAAAAAAACTCACACAATTGTTATTATTAAGAATGTTATTTAACTCCAAAATATTGGTACACGGTTTGAGGGAGTAAAAAATCGTATCCTTAACCATAAAAGAGAAAAGTCATTTCATAGTTTTGACACTGTTATTATTTGATTTGCTTTTGCTTTAGTTTTTATCAAAATTCGAAGATCTTCTGTTTAATCTCTTCCAGCGAAATGATTTTTTTCAATAGGTTTGATTCGTTTTTCTTAATTTTTTTTCCAAATATATGACATGGATGGCAAAAAATATTAAAATAATAAATTGGTTGCCGTGATTTATGATTTACGGTGAAACACAAGGTAATGATACTAATGACCATTGTTGCAGCCGAAGCAGCAGTTCTCAAACAAATAATATAAAATGAATTATTTCCTTTCATAGCGCAAACTTTTTTTTTATAACGTATTAGTTTTCTTCTACCTAAATTTCAATCTCAAGACCGTAAACACCCTGTATAACTGGATATTCCACGAAAGGTCGCAGTGAACTTGATTATTTACCCGGTTGCTATGAAAATGAAATCATGTGTAACGCAAATTTGCCATTTGATTCATTGAATAATATGTTGAATACAATTCAAAGATTGTAGAATATTCTTGGTCACTACGCTTGCGAACACCATTCGTGCTACACACTGGTGTTCATAAGCGAATGACCATCATTCATAAAAATATTCGACAATTTTTGACTACTCGCGGTATTATAACTGACAATTTTTATTATCACTATCAATACCAAAAACTTGTTTAATATGAAATTTGTCGTTTATAAAAAAAAATCCAGTACATAAACAAACTCATTCTACTTGCAAAAGATTTTAGAAATGTAAGTAAATAAAAAATATGCAAATAAAGGTTGACAAGCAAAAATAGAACCACCGAAATCAATAAATAACGAAATAATAATTCCAGTAAGCGGAATATTTTCCGTCACCATCTGTAACTCCATCTTGCGCTTAGCAACATCCAACACATGTTCTCACTACCAAACATATCGATAACATCTTTTCCACGTATGCAATATCTGGTACATTTTTCTTTCGTTGGACTTGAATAACATTTCATATTTCATTATGACAGGAATTCATTTAGCGATAATCAGAAATTGGCGGTACGTTACTAGTCAAGATTATACAGTCGATTCTGTATCTGACAAGTAGTTCACTAGACATTTCATTGAAAGAAGGTGGATATGGGCGGTGTACGATATGTGTAAACTAGGTATTGCCGTCTTTTCCATCAAATTCGCAACGTCAGATACCTATTTCATTTTCACCTATACCATATAACCGGAACGGAGCAGCGATACGTTCATCTTATTTCGTGTCGGTAAAAACCGTCAGAATTGAATTTTGCATTCATATATTCATGCAGTAGAGATCTATAGAAATTTCGTTGGAAGTAAATTGGCGCAGGCGATGGAGTGGACTATCGCAAGGTGTGCAGGAGGTGTACACAGGGAGAATCTAACGTGATTTACTCCACTTTAATTTCCTTTGCATAATAGGCCGCCACTTCATTTCCCTGGAACCGAAAGCTCGACAAAATTTCACTACAAAACTCCACCGCACGGTTTAACGGCCCTACTTCGCCAAAAACTCCATTATTCAGACCATTTTACTAAAAGAAATAAAATAAATTGAAAATAATACTAAAACCTCGAAATGTAAATATATATAAAATGCGCTTTTACACGACTTTCCGATGCCCGACATTGAAAAGCAATAATCTTAACATCAGCCCTTTTATTCCGCGTTGTGCCATTAAAGGTGCGATAACAGCCCCATTCAAATCGAAAATAATTTGTTAAAATTCACTTAGATCACCTCTGGATAAATTTTTTACCGACTTTAGACCGTTCGGCTGAAGAGATAAATTCTTTTAACTGAGAACGGTTCAAAGAGAACATTTAAAAAAGAATTTATTTCGTTTTATCAAGTTTTATTATGCTGTTTTTTATCAGAGACTCTTCCATCTATTTCTTAACTGTCATCCTGCGCATGTAAGTCGATTTCATTTTCTTTTGATGTGTTATCGCGATACAAAATGCATGTCCTTTTTACAAGAGGGAGGTTTTAAAACGATCCTTGACACATGGCACTTCAAACATGATAAGCAACAACTTCCCGAGATCGTCAATGCGTAATTTTATTAACCGACATAAGCCAAACGGAAACACTCCTGGTTTATTTACACAGGGGCAAAATTTGAGGTTACTACCCTAAATTTCAGAAAAAAAATTCGGTGTTTTTTTTTTATTTTGTGGAAAATGGGATTTTTCGAGGCAGCGGGAGAGTCATCCATATTCTATAAGCTGTAAAAAATCTCCTTATTTTAAATGACACCGAATGTATTCGCATAAAATGGTTATAAAATAGAACAGCATCAACATGTCACATAAAAGCCCAGAGGCAAACATGTTTGCCATAATAATTTAAGCATGACAAACACTGGAAACAATCGTAACGGCATTTTTCTCATATATCTGCCGTTGGTGCAGCGCCGGAGTCAAAAGACGGAAGCTTCAACTCTCGTTGAATCGTTGGGATGTACGCAAATAAATCAGCAGGAAAGCTAGAACGACGCCAACGTTAAACGAAATGCGTGTCGCCGCGGTCGCGTTCGAAGTACGCCTCAAAGATAAAACTAATCTCCTTCAGGATTTATACACTTAGTGTGAAGACGCAATAAAAAATTATTTTGGAAAAACGGACACAGTCGGATAACAATCATATTGATGGATGTTGCATATGTATCTGACACAATTGAAAACGTGCAAAATGGAAATTCCGGGTATCAAACCGACGAGCAAAAACGAATTCGATAAAATAAACTTAACCCATCGAAATGTTTCAGAAACACGGATTTTTGTCGCTTGGCCAAGCAAATTTTAAATGAAATATATAACTCCAAAATCGTTTTTTGGGTTGCCACATTTATTACATAACAAAAATTTTAAATTTGCTAATATAGCATTGTCATTTTATAGAGAGATCATAAAGATCTTGTTAAAAAAAGAACGCTCGTAAAATATTGTCAAAGTGTAGGTACAAAACCAAAAATGTTGAAGTCGACGAAAAAAGAAATTAATGTATTTTGTAATTTTAAGAGACTTGGTGTTCCACATTTTACTTATCTTTTAATTAAAAATCTTTTACTAAATGTTTCAATATTAAAGCAATAAAATATTATTGGAAAGTTCAACATTCCATTTCAGACTTTTTCTACAGCTAAACCATACCAAATCCAATTTTAATTCAAAAAAAAAAAAAAACAGCTACAAATTAAAATCATAACCAACACGATTAATGAAATCGGTGTATATTTTATTAAATATGTTAAAATATTACGCTTAGTATTTATAGCTACTAGTTATACCGTTTTCTCTCAAACGTTTCCAATTAGTTTCCCATCGTGATGTTCAAAAAACTTGAAAAATTGCCCAAACCTTCAGGCGTCCACTTCTCTCCTTTTCTACGAACTAAATTATTAAATAAACTACTATTCGAATTAATTTAAAACGTCGTTGTAACAAATCAGAGCAACTTAACATGCGAAAATTAGAGTATTCGTGACGTAAAATTTCAGCAAAGTCCTATAGAATAAGTGTTAAACTATATTAAACTTTACAAGTGTTGTCGACTCCTCGTCATTGACTGAAGTAAATGGAAGAAAAGTGTATGCATGGCCAACTACGTTTTAACATAAAATCCGTTCCCTGATTGACACAACAATGGAGCAATTTATTGTACACACCCAGTGAGAACAAAAAATGCAAAAATTTTCAGTCCGTTCAGCGAACTGCGATCATCTGCCTCACGTGTCTGAAAAGACGAAAAAAACTCATTTAAATTAAAAAACTCGGGCTTGAGTTTAAGTTGTTGGTTTCTGCATCGTAAACACCACGCATCACGTAGTATCGTAGGTAGTAGCGATGCAATTTCATATTATTTTAATTTAATTAAGTTTTTATTGTGTATTCTTTTTGCAAAATGGTCATGAAAAAGTCTCATTATTACGGAAACATCCTTAAAAGGAAGAACATGGTAATATAAAAATTTTATAATTATGTGCGTTAATTATAGTAATTTCGTTGCTACGACTTGGTAAGAAAATGTTTATTTATTGGATTTAATGTATAGTGTTGGCGAATGAGCGCACGCATAATTGTGATTCTTTTCATTTGCGACTCTTCATTACAATATTTACAATTGAGAACCAAAGTCGGTTACTAGAGATCTAATTAGATGTCCATGAAACGATACACTGGATGGAATAATACTCAGAAAATAGTAATAAATAAAAACAATGAAGTTGGAAATGATTGCAAAACCATTCGGTGAAACAACAGACGCTTCGACCAAGCGTGACGATGGCAAAATTTTACGCACACCCATTAATCATTCGAAATTATAGTTACAAATCGGTTTTTGGTTTTACTCTATTGTCTAACTGTAAAATAAGTGGACCATTGACATGTCGGATAGTGTAAATTTCAAAATCCACTCTACTCGTATTTTGCATTTCAGATTTCGAGTAGTAGAATCAGGTACCTACATAATAGGATTCACATGTTTGCAACGCGGTTTCTTGATAGCTATTTATAGAATGTGGATAAAATACAGGTTGATTGGCCAAAAAAAAGAAAGAAAAAATTCCATTTATATGAAGGCACCCACACGCTCGTGTTCCAAATAATTATAGGTTAACCCGTTTGGTTGCGAGCCGGTAAATCAAGTACTCAGGCGCCTTATACGGCGCTGTGTATAAAACGTGGCAAGCATTATGAATTATGCACACACATGTTGGCCAAAAAACTCTTGTTGATACGGTAGCTGTTAAACCTGTTCTTTATGTGGGTCGGTTACTCGTCTTGCTATGACGATCCGATTACTATAAATAGCAGCTTTATTGCTAATTTTCTCGTAATCAATTTGATACCTTGATAATCAAACTTGTTCCACGGCCGTTTTAATTTTTTTAAATTGATAGATCAGTTGCACATAATCGCGCCCACCAGCTGTTCCACTCCTTGATCCAGAACACAAGTTACACATCAACTAATCTGTTTCAAAGTCACTGAAACAAGTAGCTCACGAACAACTTAAAAAGTGTTTTATCTCGAAATCAGCATGCATTTCCACAACAGGAATGAAGAATTAAATTTAAATGCAGCATTTTCATTTGACTGTTAGATCTTAATAAAATATTAATAACGATGATAGCGTATTCTAGTTAAAGCTTTTATGTTCAATCGTAAATATTAAAGATCAAAGCAAAGAGATTCTCCATGTAAAGCTGATTATATTAAATTTTTTATACATAAAGTATCTATTATGGATTAAATAAGGTTATCTATCTGTTTGAAGTATAAGTAGGATCAAAAGAAAACCCAACTCAACAAGACTATGAAAGCTAACATTCGTAGTTAATTAATAACGCACATTTATCACTGCTTGAAATATTCATTTGAATCAAAACATCACAAACAAATAAGTATATTAAACATTTTCTCTCAAATCAAGAAACTTATTTGACACTATTGGGTACTCACAAAATTGGCCAAACAACTTCGTCTGTGCGTAGTCCGTAGGTTTGCCTTGAAAAGGACAAGTTATGTTTTCACTTGAGAATAACGAAATTTTTAACCGTTATTGATCCATTCTGTTTACAAAATGTGAAAAAACCGTGTTTATCATTTGCATTTAATCGCATTTAAAAATGGTGTAAAAACAAATCGTTGTTCACAACATTGTTAAATTAGCACAGAGTGCAATAACCTCCACAATGAGCTGTTTACGTAAAATGTGCGAATTTTATGGCTTCGTTTATAAAATGGCAGCGATATGTATATTGGACTGCTTCGCATAGAGTGAGGCATTTCATATCAAAAATCAGATTAGGTTGTTTTTAAACGTGATGGCAAGACGAGTGGAAAAATCATCATTCGCCATTGTGTTTGATTCGATTTTCTGTTGGATGAGGTCATAATGTAATATCACTATTAAATAGTTTTCAATGCGTTTCACAAAATGTGCTTCACATTGATTTAAATTGAATGGATTTGGCTTGTATAGATAAAGACAATCAATTAAAAATCGCGCAAAGTGCATCTATTAAAATGTTAAAATAATTCATTTTCAACAAAATAGTTCCACGATGGTCCGTCTTGCGTAACTTGCATTCCCTGAAAATTTCAACCGTAAGATTTTTTCTTTTGTTCCGTCTAGTCGGACAGCAAAATGTTGATTTCGGCCTCGATGAAAATGTGTGAAGTCCAGTTCGTTGACTGGTTCGCGAGCGCGTGCAGTTGTGCATACTAAAATGGAACACGACCAGGAAGAACCGCACGCTTCGTGCTCTTTCCTTACGCAATTTTAAGTCGTGCTCACGTCCTCGCGACATATTCTCTGCTGGTGGTAATAGAGTCAGTCACCTGGAGTCGCTGCAAATTATATTAGGCAACGAAATTCGACCGTGAAGACAAGCAGATAAAAGGACGCGCTCGTGGTGGACAAAAGAACCAAGCGAAAAAGAACAATCGGATGTTTCACGTGGATGAACTCTACGTTCCTCATCATCTCGACAACGCCATCCGTCATCTCATTTGCAAATTACAAAGCGGCGAACAAGGTCACGTCTTCAACTAGACATAATGCAATTTCGGAAGATTTCGTTACTGATGACGGCCAGCCGGAAATACAAGACTTTTAGAAACGAGAGGATCCACGAAGTCGGCCCCAACAAATTAATTCCACTTAACATAGGACAGTGATGGATTGAGCGTCATATGAAGGATAAGTGGGTGGTGTATGCTTGTAACTATGCTACAGTATTTTTCATTTTTCTTAGGGTGTGTTACCAACCAGCGCCGGATTATCCATAAAGTCAATTTGTCTTTTCATATTTTTCTTGCTCCAACAACAAATAACATACACGCTATAGCCAAAATATTATCATTATCAATCACACAAAATGGATACACATAAGTTGTGCGAATAACCTTATATATTTCACCAAGATCAATAACACTTTCTTTAAAATAAGACAAATCAAAGCAGTAATAAGTAAACGCCTACCAACCTTAGGCAAATCAGTTGAGGAATTCGGGGCTTACCTGCAACAAAAAATCATCATTAGGTAATCATTTTGGCCTTCAATATTTAAACATAAAACTTATACTTAATTAGATTAGCAAAAATACAATTAGGTACTTGGAGGTACAAGAAATTAAGTTAAAGTCTGTTTTTTTTTAAATGGAAATTACCAAGTCAAAATTTTGATGAAAAAATTGGTAGCAGCTTATCTCCATAGCCACAAATTTTGTTTGTTCTTTGTTTTTGTCTCTAGAAATTTTGTTAAAAAATTATGGTTATGTGTTCAAATTGAGATGTTGTCAAAATTTTGACTTTTATGAATTTTGTGTGCCTGTTTGCTCTTTGAAAGCGCTATAATTGAATACCTGAGGATAGACATCATTACCCAAGGTCTAAAGACAGAATTCAGTACTATTAATTTTGACAGAAACACACCGCAAGTAAGTACAATGTTGTGGACAAAAATGAGATTCTTGCTACAACAACTTTGAAGAAAATGTATATACAGAAAAAAGTTATTTAGCAAAAGATACAAGTAGGTATTATGATTGGCAATAAATTTTCTAAATGAGATCAAAGTTGATGCATTTTATAAATTCTTCTTCAGCTTTAGTTTCAGAATTGTTACTTTTTCAACTCGTTCCTCAAAAAAAGACGATGTACAAGACACTAATTTAATTGCGTTCTTTCCGAGGTTCTTTCTCATTCATGTTTATTTTGTATTCTTGTCGATTTCTTGCTAAAAATTAAGAATATTTAGCAAACCTGCATTATAATTGCGTCTACATTTTAACGGGCCCTTTTTCTATCTTCCTGCTTGCGAACTATTCGTTTCCAAATTTCGAAAAACTGTTAGTGTACCGAATTTGTTTCTTTTTTGGCGTTTCGTCTCTAAATTTTCTTAGACGATTTTTTGTGTAGACGTTTAATGACATTGTTTTCAAATTAATTCAAAAAACCGGAACTGCCAACTTCCTTTATTAAAATTACCATGAATGAATTTACTAGTGATGCCAACGTTAAGACTGTTTGGCATTTCCATTTAAAAAAAAAGACTTTATATGCAATAAGGATTGCAATTATAATACCAAGAAGCGACTTTTCTTAATAGAAGAATACAAAAATCTAAATATCTTAAAATATGCCATCATGTATTTATTGTAAAGAATATAAAAAACTTTCCAAATTAGTTCAAAGATCAAAGTAAATATATTATTAAAGTAGAAACGAAGAGTTTAGTTGTTTGTATACGTTTGTTATGTAAAAATCTAGAAGAACTGTAAAAAACTTTCACTTGATGATCTAACTTTTAAGTAGGTTTATGATCCCTTTTTTGTTTCTAATAATAACAGCCAAGAAAATTTAAATTTTCTAGTTGGAGTAAAGCAGCTTTGAGGACTTGGTAAAAGTTAAATTACAGTAAACAAAACAGATAAAACAAGACCGTCGAGACATTCCTGCGAGATGTTATTTTAAGTTTCGAAGCATACCTTGCAATTCTTTACATTTGATGTTTTTTATTAAAGTTGGTTAGTCTTTGTGATGTTTGTCCAAGAGCTATAGAACCGGTCGCTGTTATTACGATTACGAGGCGATCTTGATCACTTCCGTTCCAGTTAATCATCTCCCATTGATTAATCTTGCAAGTTTTTTATTAACTTGGGGCAACAAATTAATCAAGAAATTCATAATCTCGTCGGCCGAGTCGTTTCATTAGACGGAAAGTTTTTCCCTGAGTGGATCACCGGAGGATGGTGGCGCGACCGGATACAGTGAGATATGGGTACGTTAGTGTGGTGGCTTATATGGCGGTTTGGCCTTGCGGGCTTTTAGCGACCCGGTAGGATCATATATCGCTTTCTTCTCGACCCCGCCTACGCACTATGTCATCGCTTTGCTCATCGTTTACATCGGATCCGGCGATGTGGTGAACCTACTTTACGCCTGCCAAATATATGACCTGTATCCATACCCGCCCAAGTAAAGTCGTTTTTTTTTTAAATAAAGCTCGCATTCGCCACAATATCCACACCCCACGCAGATGCTCCTCATCAAACATGCACGCATTCGCCGCCATCTGCGAGGGGTGTCTTATCGACAATCAACCTAATTCGATTACGACCACTTCAATATACACGACAATAGCGAAGAAATCGTCGGCTTGCAACCCCATCGCCTCCAAATGTGCCACCTTTATCAACTCGAACCTCTAAAGAGCTAATTAAGAAATTTGAATGCACCAGCGCGGGTTTATGAGGCGTAAGACGTTCGAATCTGCATTTAGTATGCACGATCGCAAATAAACAGCGAAGGGAAAACTAAACCAAACGTGAAATTCAACGAAACACCGCAATCTATTTAAATTTCTTCTCGTTTGCAAGAAGGAAAACGTCATGACTTTGATCTCGGACGTTTCACATTAAAAAGAAAAATAATAAGTGACGTAGAGCCCGAACTGGAGTTAAATCCCACACGATCAGTTTCCAGAATAAACAGTAATTGCAGAAAGAAGTTAGATAGGAAATGCTGAAATACAATTTTGCTATTGTCGGCATTTATTCCATTTTATTTAAAACTAGTTGAAAAGTTTTATTTAAGAACGTGGTATTTCCTTGACTCCGCAAACACAATTATAGTTTACTGCCTCCTTTATTTTATTCTTCATTTCCTTCCACCTGAAAATATACGTTTCATCATTTATGAAGTATCCAGTTTCAATCTCGTTGACGGCGGATTCGGTTTCAACGAAGGTTGTGAAATGTTTGAATGGTTTATGATGGACCGAGTTTCTCGTATAATTTGGTCAAAAACGATAAAAACCACTTTCTACAAGCTTTTCATACGCCCACGTTGTGAATAAACAAAAGACATACTTGAAATGAAAGACACGTTTTTATTCTCTTGATAATAGGTTTAAGCAGCTGTCAAAAAATGTTTACAATAAACTCGACGAAAATGTTATCAATTTCTCTGGAGCCTAAATTAACTCGCATAGAATTTTAGCAAGTGAAAGAAAGAGTGTTACAACAATTGTATAATTTTATGTAAACAAGAGGGCATTTATATTCGGAAGAACTTAGATACTTAATTTACATTTTGAATGCATATTAAAATTTCCCGAAGGAGAAAAACCGATCATACTAATGAATGCAGTTGAATTTAATTGCTTATTTACATTTCGTGGTTTTATATCGGTAGTAGCAGTTAGCACGAATATAATAAAATAAATAGATAATGTTTCTCTACATTATCAGTAAAAACAAAACTTTCAATGTGGTACTACTGTAAAAAGAAGAAACAAACTCTTACACTATGGATAATGTAAACTCGACACCAGTAGATCAGATCATAAAACAATTTCTAATAACGAATCACCGACGAAATAAAACACTCACAAACAAAAGAAGAAATCTAGAAACTTGCCCATTGAATTTTATAAAGTCAAGATCAGATTTATGTAATTTCCACCTATCGTAGTTCCCCAGAAATTTTACCCAAATACGATACATATATGAATTACAGCTATCAAGGGTTGGTTCTAGGCTTTACCCCAAATATATGATAGGGAAGGAGTAGAAGGAGGGTCATTCCCTGTGAAAAACTGTATTAACCAAAAGTGATCGGACCTGCGAATTTCACAAAAAAAGCTTGTGACGAGTGTGAATAACAGTCCCTGTCGAATGAAATATGCACATCTCTTTCCCAGCGCTGCAACATATTCGGTTTACGTATTGATTATGTTTGAAAAATTGAACAGAACACTGTGGATAGTATAAGAGAGATAAAAATGATAGAAATAACAGAGGCTTCTAATACGCGCTACAGCTTTTCGATTTGATATGCGCCAAGATCCAGTCGGTGTAAAATGACTTTATGTAAAACGATCAAACTTTTACTGAGTCGTCGAATATCATAGCAGCTATATTCATTCAGTGCAAAATCTCTCAATAAAAAAGCCTCGTAGCCAACGTGAGTCGACTAGAATACATAGCCAGTGCTTGAACGTCGAAGGGGAAATATCAATTTTCTAACCACCAGAAGATAAAGCCCATTACGAAATGCAACGATGCATTGTTGGTATTGCGTAAAGCTTGTTGCAAAAAGCGCTCCTGCAATCTCGTCGCAGTGCATGTCGCTGCATCACGCGATTCTGGTTTAGGGTAATTCAGTTCGCTGGCAGACAGGTAGAAGTAATAACGGACGCTGTAGTTTGCGATATTAACTGGCTGTTCAATGATAGACGTCGAGCGGTGGATATAAAGCACGCCTGCCGTTAGCTGTCACTCCTATTAATAAAGCTATGCAGCCCCATTGTTTCATTAAAGCTCACGGATAATGAACAATGAATCACAGAGTGGAGATATCACTGCTTATAACTTATATCGAATAATTTGTATTGTGAATATGCGAGGCGTCTCCGAAATTACTCCGTGATGTGTTGCCAGCAAAGTTCAATACACTTGACGAGAGTTATGTAATTGTCTTGCTGGCAAGAACAATAGCCAAATCGGCCCAATTTGTGCAAATTTCGAATCGTTTCGTTATAATCATTACGGTTGTAGTCAAGTAAATAGGAGAGGGAGCTCTCGTGCGCAATTCGCATTTCCGGGTTGCAAAACACAATAAACTTTTTGTAATATATTCGGCAGTGCATCATAGCACACATTGAAATGAAATGAAAACGTGCGTCCCGACTATAAATTTAATTTGCAAACGGTACTGTCCATAAACCAAAATGCAAAAGCAAAACCAGTTACACATAAAATATGAGCAGTGGTTATAACATATATACATACATGCACACAGTAGTCCGTTATGAGTTTGTGGGAGAAACCATCTTGTACTGATTTAAATAAAATACCTTTGACGCAGACAATACATAATATAGACATATTGCAATAGTGTGAAATTTTACATTTCAATATTAACATATGATTCATTTATTATACATACACTTATAATAAAGACCCTAACCGATTTTTAGACGAAACCCAAAATACATCCTCACAGTCAACTTTCCTTTTCGTAGGTTTGAAAAATTTAGTTTATTAAATTCAAATTCAAAGTAATTGTTGATATGTCATTACTTTTTTTTCCTTAAATTCAAAATGTACTCAAACGACGAAAAAACTGATATAATCTTGACAAATGGGAAATGCGACAAAATGCTGTGACTGAATCTGTACCGTCAAAGGTACTCCGTAGGATTCCAATTTATAAAAATTGTCAGAGCTATTACAGGTATCTAGGTTTAAATCTTTGAAAATTTTCAAACAGGACATCAATTAACGCATAATGGTATCTAAGAATGTATTTTGGGCTGCGTCTAAAAATCGGTTAGGGTCTTTGTTATATATGACTCACCCTGTATATTCTTCTGTAACATTAAATCCTACCACTGATACGTTTGAAACTAAAATAAAATATTAATACATATTTTTCTAAACTAAAATCCAGCATAATTTTATGTACATTCACTTCTTTTCTAAATTTAGTTACAACTTGACATAATCAACAAAACCTTCATATTGTTGCAAAATGGTCCTTTCAGCAAGTGTAGTAACATGAATTCTTGCGTTATTCATTGTTGCGGGTGGAAACAGATTTAAAGAAACTTTTACTAAACAAAACTTTTATCTCTATATTTCTTTACAAGTGACGCAATTTAATTAAGCACCCGTTATCGCATTGTATCGCTCGGATCATTATCTCATTATTATTCGACGTGTTTCAATTGAACTGACTTGTCAGACTTCTACATCTAATAAAATAGATTTTAGAAAGTTCTAAATATTTTTAGAACATTATTCACAGTGATTCAAAATGAGATAACTCATACATTTCGATAAACCATGTTTACTTCTCATTTTGGAAAAAAATACCCTCTGTTATTTTTCAATATAGACGCAAGTAGAATAATAACTTTTTAGAAAATCAGTAAAATAAAAATATTACTTTCGTTTTTCCTTAAAAGTCCATTATGCAACAAAAGTGTCGAAGATTGCTTTTGTTGTTAGTTGTAATACTGTTAGGGGAACAACTGTTGAACGGAAACTAATGAATTATGCATGCTGAAACATGAAAACGATTCAATTTTTATAGACGGGTGTGTTATATATTTCACAATATTAACATAATGAAACATATTCCACAATTTACTCTGAAAAACAACAGATGATTCATTCCCATTACAAGCTACGAAATTAATTTTCAATGTATGTATGTAACGCATAATCAGTCAAGTATAAAACTCTCCAAATATACACAACTAATCCTGCTTTTAAAAACTGAATTTGCCTCACAAAGCAGGAGATTATAATTATACGCTTTATCAAGCATTCACAGTTAAAACATATTAAACCAAACATTAAATAATATTATAATGGTTTGAATCTCCATTTCTAAATTTAAAAGCGATGTTTTTAAATCAACAATGTTTTCACAAGTTAAATTGTGTTGGTGAAAAATGGTGGATGCGCCGGGGTATCGTATAATTAGAGTCGACGCATTCCGTAAATAAAATCGTCGAGAATAAAAAAAAGAAAAAAATATTCGAGCGATTCCTTTTCCTTTTCGTTATATTTATGCGCCGCCGGAGTAATTGTTGCAATAAGAGAAACAGGAAAGTGAAAACCTACGCGTCCCTAGAAAGTTGTATGTAAAATATACAGTTCGTGCCAAGCGTTTTTACAAGTTATTGCTAACACGTTCCAGTAGTAAGACATACAAATACTCTGTTGTAGCGTGGCTTTTACGAAGAAAGTTTATGTGTATGTATTTTGTATTTCAAGTACGCATCGACGATTCCAAAAAGTCAAAGATTAAATTCGATACTCTTCATGTTTGGGACTTGGTCCGTGAATATATTTCAAGTTACTTCATTTTGGCAAACACACAATAGTAAAGATGAACGTTTTACGGGACAATTAAATTAACTGTGTCTTCTGGCAAACGAGATGCAGCTGTGATAAAACTAAACCTTTGTGGCTGTGTAATCCAACAATTAGAATGCACTTGTGCTTTACAGTAGTAGTTATGACGGTGTAATTCGACCACTTTCATCACCACAGCAGTTCGTCTATCTCATCCCGCACTTTAATGTAAGAGACACCCCCTTTTATCTGGTGTTATCCTAAACCCGCATTAAAAAGACCTTCGCAAGATCACTATAACACGACAAGTTCCACAAGCGAGTTAATTAAATTGAACATAATTTTGTCCTAAAATAGGACAAACTTAGACTCCAAAGCAGTTTAGCTTTGAATTACGGGATAAAACCGCTTATTAGACCCCATGTTGTATATATTCGACTCCACCTGGGGCTATTTATTGTGGCCGGCTAGACCGAAACTGCCAGATTATGAAATACACTAATTTCAAATACGGCTTAGCCAACTCTGCAAAATCCATAGTGAATAAACTATTTAGAGCTAAATCAATCGTTAAAACTACGTGGTTAATAAATAATTCCTCAAAGTTTAAAAGATAATTAACCGTTAGCGAGTTAATTAAACATTCAACAACCCTTACAAAACATCCAAATACAAAAGTTTATGTGTTACGAAACAGAGGTATCACAACTATTTACATAATTAAGACTAGTTGAAAATAAACAACTTGGGAGTATAAAATAACTCAAGCGCGTAACCGTCGAAATATCGTAGTAAGAGCGCGAAAATATCAAACTGGCACGTGTTTCATAAATTTTTTACAAGTTATATTTTGTATTCAGCTCCCCATGTTCACTATATTACTCCTCTGGACTCTATTTTAATTAGAAACTCTCCACCAGCTGGAAACTTTGTTTTAACTTCACAAGGGAACATTTGATATTGTCAGAACCCTCACTAACGCAGTTATTAAATTTATTTAACCGAGAAAATGCTGTTCTTAAATGTTAATTAATAAAATAATATTCAAATCTGTGTTTGTAGGTTAGCATAAAAGACCGATTTGCAAACTCGTACAATATAAACCTATACAAACAAAACAGCGTTGGCAAATCACTAAACCATCAGCATAATAATTAATGATGAATAACTTTGTTATTATAAAGTCGAGTTGAACGACCTCGTAATAACCACTATACTAATAACCAACTTTCACAACTATTCGTATGATTGAAATGTAATTTCGCGCCAATTTCATTTACCACACCATATCTTATGCAAATGCCAAATTCATCACGAGTGTTTATCTTGAATTATAATAACGTGTCAAGAAAAAGTTAAATTATGGTTCGACACTCAGAACTTGACACATTTAGAACAGTTGAGGATTTCTACAGCAATTAACGACTCAATCGGCAAAGCAAATAATGCACTTTCGACTATCCACGGTTTAAATCAACAACAAGTGCAAAAATTACCAATTAAAATAACTGTTCCTTGTCGAACTGTTGAAAAACATTGTGGCATCAATATAAAAAAAAACTAGCAGATCCTCAAGAAAGTGTTTCTCAAAGTAAATGTTGCAGTTTTGGTTGTGTTTAGAGCTGTAACTCTTGACATTGATATTCAGTTGTCGTCAAACTGAACGTCCGATAACCCACATTAGAGTATCATGTAGGTATTATGCATCTAACGTCTCCGGTGTGTAAAAATATTACAAACTGGTGCTTTGGTACATGCGGCCTCTTGTATGGAGTTTTATTGCCTCATTAAAAGCGAATGTTGGTGCAGTGTACAGTTTCCATCTGGGCCATAAATCAGCTATTGAATTATCGGCGTGGCAGGACTCTGGCATCGAATTTGGCATGAAGTATTGTCTTACAGCGACCACATCCGGTTGAACCGGGGACATTATCCGTTCCCTTGTGTAGCAACGTTTTCGTTCCTGCAGTTCACCTCCCTCGATTAGGTGAACGTTCGCAACATATTCTCCGATACAATGACTCTCTGCCGGTCCATAAAGAACCGGCAATGGGCTTATCTCCAAGCCGTGTTTAGCCACATTTCATCCCGTCGAAATTTTGGCCGCTCACATATGTGTGTGTATATTACTCTTTCACAATTATTCGGCGCCTTTAAAAACAACATAAAAGTATACGACACTAAAGCAGATAATAATTTTTCCCTAAACAGTCGCCAGTTTTATTCCTATAACACCCTCCGATAAATGGCTATTTCACAGATTGAGGACTTTACACAACCCCTTACATAAAGTTGACTAGCATAAAAATTGATACATGGAAGCTTTCGGATTAGTTCCTGTTTGTTTTTCTCGACCGATCCAAGTTAGCAAGTAGATTCTCGCTGCAGTTTATATGTCATATCTACAACACCGAAAAACAACTCACAATGTCAACGACCAAAACCGAATAATAAATATTTCACTGAATTAACTTCTTTCGACAATTTCTTCCTTTATTTTGTTTTCTTGTCGAATATTTCCCATGAATTATTGATAAGATTACAGCAACCAAACCGACGGCCGTCATTTAAGGCAACCAAAAACTAAATATTTCAAAACTAACGCCATGAAAATGTCATTTCAATTGAAACTGAAAATGTAACAAAAGGGTCAAACGCAACGTTTTATTGCATTCACACTGACAGATCAAGCGTTTTTAACACCCCATGCTCAAATAGGATTACAAAACAAAAACGATAAGTTCCCATAAATATTACGTGGGAAACAAGTTCTCTTCTCTGCGAGATATCGTGATCCGCAAGTCATATAAAAAGCTGCTTTATAAACCCCAAAAAGAAGAACCACACCTGATCCGCCATCAAAAATATTCTAAATCAAGTAATGAATTTACAAAATTCGCGTTATTTAAATAAAAGTAAATTCTGAAAATTTGATTACTACTTCACTCACTCCAATCCAGTGATTCGTGCATAGAATCCAACTGCGCAATTTCCGAAAAGTGATGGGTAAATAGCACGGTTATTTACCGTTCGAATAAAAAATGCATCAATCGATCGCGGCGGTCGGGTATATTTATAAATTTCGGTTTAACTTGGCTATGCGAAATTTTACACAAATTTACTTTTTACGTGAGCTTCAGGCAAAGTTGAACATTTTTAATAATCTAGCAAAAGTTCCGTCGAAGGATAATACATCGAAGCCGCAGATAACTGCTGCATCACTAGTCTTCCGTAACTAAATAACCAAGTATACAGATCCAGAGAGGTTAAAAGTTTGGAAACCCTTTTCCAAACTACATTAAACTGTAATTGGAAACGCGCCAAAACAATAACGCCAGTGGCTTCTGCAGGAATCGCCAAAAATAAAGAAAACCAAAACCACGGCTTGTGTGTTCAATATACGTTCATAATTTTAAGCAAATGACAAAATATTACATTTTTTATGAAGAGTTAATATACAATTACACGTTTGTTATAGAATTCGTTTTATTTTATAGCAGGGTAATGTCAGGCAATCGATTTGAAACTCCTCATATTGATTTGTTTATACAAAGACAAATTCTTCCCGTGCCACACGAACTGGAATAGAAATTCACCTTGCTAAGCAAGGATCACGTATCTGATTGCTGAACTAATCCAAAACAATCAAATATCTTGCCAAAAGTTATCTCACTGATGAGCTTTATTTTGTGCTAAGTAAAATTTAGAGAACAAATAAATTCTTGCATAACAAATAAAAATAATGAGAAAGTGCTCCCATTTGTAAATTATGCTGTAATAAAATTCCGTAAAGCTTTAGCAGAAGATGTACAGAAAGATTTATCAAAGCTCCAAACTAATAAAACTGTCGTTCCATTTTAGTAAATAATAATTTATTTCGTTGGCGGATTTTTTGACGTATTCAATCATTTTTTATAGCCCAGTAACATTTCAAACTTTTCCATAAAGTTGATAGAACTGAATTCTAAACGATTGTTTTTGTCAAGAATCGAATAAGAATCGGCTCTAATCCAATTACAAGAAATAAAGAGTATTGAAAGTTGAATTTTCTCGACGAAATGTGCGATAGAAAAAAAAAGTGTTAAAACATTCGGAAACTCCAAGCAGGCAGACAATCATAAATAAATTGGAGTTTGCGGCAAGTCGCGCATCTCCGATTACTAGACTTTCCGATTGAGAGAACTCTGGATCGGCCAGATTTAATTAAAATGCTAATTTTATTAGTCCGCTAAAGAGGCTACTTGAATATTTTACAGCAGCAGTTTACGATATTTATCTGGCACTGGTTCAGCTCTGAGAGCGGTCATCCAGAATCGGAAAATAGCGTGTACACCCCAAACGTACAAAGCATTAGCCAATTTTACCAGTTATAGGGCACTTTCGGTAATTAATGTGTAATTATTATGTACCTAGGACGGGCATAATGGAAATGGGTACGCTCGAAAACGTAAAACGGTAACAAACAGGAAAATAATCAGGTCGGCTCTTAGCTTTATTGACGATAAATTTTATATTCCGCTAATAAACGCGAATACGACATAAACAACCATGCAAATCAAGACATAACGTTTAATTTAAATTTATCGCCAGTTTATCTCCTTGCACCCCTGCCAGTCATTCCAAGAGAAATTTGAACCCTCAACAACACTTTATGGACCACTTCATGGTCCTCACCTGCAATAACCCGACAAATGGTTTCCTAATTACAATCCAGGAAATCTCAACAGCATTCTCAACAAAAATAAACAAAACGAAACGATCGATAACTGATGCACGGTTATCTTTAGATAAAAGTGGTCTAGTGAACGTGCTTGGAGTAGAAGCAGCCATCTTTTACTAGTAATGAGAAAAAAGAAAATGGTGGATTTACTTTTGTGTTATTTACGGCAAACACCAAAATCTTCTTTAAAATACTTGAGTGTGATTGGATTAGTTTTGTTTCGAATCGACCGCCAGCAGTACCGCTGCCACGCTGCCGCCACCGACAAAACAACAGCAGCAGCTTTACGACTCTAAATATTTGCACAACCGACAGTAATGGACGAAAACGCCATAAACTCCGAATAAATCCAACACAAGCGCTTTGCAATTCCAACGATTACGTTAATGATGTCATTCAAATTGAATCGCGATCTGCATAGAGTAGGACGATGCAGCTTGGGCAACGCGTCTGAAATCTCCCTATCTGAAGTGGTCGGTTCTGGTTCCACTAAACAATATATTTTCGAAAATAAACGATTTTGTTGTTTGTACGGCAATGAAAGGCTTAACTGACTTCTAATTTCGCTGGCAAACTCACTGAATCCGTACTTACAATGCCCGGAGAGACTCACCTGGAACAAAAAAACAAAAAAATATTCCAGGTTTTATTTTCTATTTTAAAGAAATGTTACAGTGTGCTGCGTCACTAAGCTACAACAACCGCAAAATATCCATTGTCATTTTCGCAATTAAGTCTCTAGCACACGAACTGAAAACGGATGTAGATGTCTCCATGTTAGACCTTCAACTATCCATTACCCTGATTAAAGACATCAGAGTCTACGTAATAAAAGACTTTTTACACTTGACAGAATGTTGTAAGGTACCATAGTCGTTTGAGCGACATCAATCTTTATGTGAAAAAATGTAGAGAATCTTGTGGAAGCATTCTCGAGACATGTTTTTCTGAAGCACAATCATGTTTGCCAACAAAGTGACCCGGTAAGAAGTGATGAGTAAAATTTTTCTCATAAAGCTCAGAAAAGTTCAGTCGTTAATTAGTCGAACGTTTTAACAGGAGTCGAGAACGAGGATATCCACAAACTTTATCATATATTATGCAGCGAGCTGTACATAACTGTTTCCAAAATTTAACATCTGTCTTTGGCTTATACTAACTTCGCGGTTTGTTCACTAAAAACACTTCTAAACTTTCCTCATTTACATCGAGAATTTACTCAAATATTAAAATGTTTTGACTTTCAAGAACAATGAAGAAGAATTTGTTTTCATTAGCAAAATGCTAAACATTCGGTTAAATGCGTAAAATAAAAAATCTTAACCTTAATTACTTACTCTTTATTACTGTTTATTTTAAACAAACATTCAACTTATAATCAATTCTAAATCCTTTATAGTACAAAAACAGAAACCACACCAGAAACTGTCGATACAAAACTTAACCTCCGACAAGGTAACAGGATTCGATTAACGGATCTTCACTTGTTGACTTTGACAAATCACACATTCTTGAACTCGCGAATATGGTGATACGTGAAAGGCGTGAAAAAATATTTATTTACAAACGTACCCTTGCTTCTAAAGCAATTTCTAGTAAAAATCCTTGTGAAAGTATTGCGAAAATATAAGCAAAAAACAATGTTTGATGTGCTAAACAAAGTTGTTCTTCAATAACAACAGTACAGAGTTTTGTAAAACCTTCTTTACATACATAAGTATACCCAGTCATGGATTGCATCACTATGTAGGAAAAAATATATAATCCAAAACATCTGTTGTAACTGAAAATTGTATACATAACAACAAAAAAGTGAAAAATATACATCGTTAATGCACACAGCGGTATAAACTGTTCCTGGAAAACTGATGAAAAGTTTTAAGCGTAACTGCATCAAATTACAGTGCAAACAATACAAGACTTTGATGTCTAATGTCACTAATACCACATAAAGGGTTGCGCCAAGAAAGATCAATATTCAATATTATTGTTCCAAAATGTTATCCATTCATCTTGTATTGAAAAGCTCTGAGTTGAGTTTAATTTAAATAAGATGTAGAGAAATTGATTGGATGCTGAAAGAAGATGGGTGTTCTAAGTGGTAATGTTTAAAGATTTGACAAAATCGCGTTTATTTGCTTGAATGAAATAACGAAAAGCGGAAAGCGAGCGTCAATTCCTCGATTAGGCTTTAAATTTATTCTTCGTAGGGCAGCAAGTTTTCAATCCGTATTAATCAATAAGAAAGATGTAACACGGACAATACAACGTAATCTGAAACCCTTTCACGGTTGATTTCCATTAAAAGAAATCAACAGATTTAATGCAGTTGAATTGCAGGCAGAATAAATCAGATTTTAAATTAGAGAAGGCGAATTCTTCTAATCCCGTCGCCTTTTGTGGTATTGGTTGGCTTTGTTAAAGTGTGGGGAAATGTAAGAATTTTTCGCCGGCCGACCTAAATTTCAGAACGTCGTTAGTAAAAGTCCTGTGAAAAAAGTTAAATTGCGAAGAAGAGAAGTCAAAAGTGAAAGAAAAAGCCCTAAACACTTCGGAACAGCAACTAACGCTTTTGCTTTTAACTTGAACAATTCTGTCGAGATTCAGATTGTAAGGCAACCGGCATCAAGTTGAAATTTCGCTATATTTGGAACCCCTTCATCGACAACGAGATAATTACGATAACTGCGAAAAACTAGATGAAACGTTTTCGAGACTATTGTTTCGAAGAAAACCCGAGAAAAAATTTAAGATCGTTCCGTGCAACTGTATTCACCTAATGGGTAAACGAATGGTTTCAGGAGTTTCAACAATTTGGCTCCATTCCATTCCTTTTAACGTCGCAATTGAAAGAGTAAATTTTGATTTTGTTTCGCGAAACGAGACGCCAGTGGCAAGTGCATATCGCCCATAAACGGCAGTATATTTTTTGCAATCTGTGCGGCTCACTGACGAAATCCGAGACCCGCTGAATCAAATAATCAATACAGCTCGCGATTCTTTGTCCAGCTCGCCCCAGAGAAATGCATTATTCTGTAACAAGTTGCAACATATTCGCACAAATTACGGTAATAAGAGAGATGCAAAGTGAGATTACCGTTGCCTCAATCTATTCCACACCACATCGAGAATTTCAATTGATGACGACGCCGGTTGCATACATTAACCATGTGGGGACGTCCGACAAGCCGTTATTTATATCAATGCAGTTAATTCAGTCAAAACCAAAACAACTCAGCTATTCACAGCGTTCTCAATGGAAATGTGATGAATGTCATCAGAAATTCTACAAGGAACCCTTTATAATTTATTTTGCAAAACAACTCCTGTCACAAGACTATCTTTTCCAATTTATTCGATTGTTTGTATAAAAGCTGCGACCCCGCTTATAAAAATATTCGATTATGACATCAGCCAAGAAGAGCTTATTTGGCTTCTAAGATATTTTCCAAAAAAGTAATATTAAAGCAAAACCGAAACCCTTCAATATTACCCATATATGAGGAAAATATCCCAGATAACATAACAAGATTGCTAATTTCTAAAATCTCAAGCTTAATACAATTTATTATGAATGTAAAATATCACCAAAAAGCTAAGATGTAAACATTCGTTTTCATGTCAAACTCAATTTGTCGAAATAAGAAGCTCAAATTTAACACACACCTGGAAGTAAACTCGCAATGAAAGAAAGAAAAACATTCGCAACACTAAACTAATTTGAAAATGGAAAAACTTTCATCACTTATCTCTTAAAACGCTTCACATAGAGGAAACACAACGAGGAAAACTACTAACTCTGCAACAAATCGATTTCGCTTACGTCTGCACTACATGCAAAAGGTGCAAGGCGATAATTTCCAATTTATTTCCCCTTAGCTGCTCATAACTTCTTGTTCATGAATTCTTAATAAAATCTCACATTAATCTAATATCTAATGTATGAACACAGAAAAATCCATTTAATACTTGCACGGAAAAATGAAATATACATTAACGAGATAACGAAAAATTATACCAGCTTAACTCTTTTTCCTAAAAGGTTGGTGGTAATTGACATGATAATGGCTGCCGTTTGTTATTTTTTGAGATAAAATATAAAAGCATGAATAAAAACAATTTGAGCTATCAACCCCACGTAATGGGGGCGCCTATACGTCTCACTTTCTGATAATAATCTTCAAATTGGGCTTTGAGCACGTGCTTTCAAAGTATATATTTCAAAAGAAAGACCATATCACTTAAAAACATTTTACAAGATACCATCGACCAGAATAACATAAAAATATTTTTATTTATCGTTTTAAAAAACTCTTAAGCTAAGCAAATGTGTAAGAAAAATACTTGTGACCATTTTATCAATATTCTGTAAAATATTAAGCACCCTTAATATTTTTTGGTAAAGAGCTTCGGAGCTGTTTTCAAAAAGACAAAGCTGCTTTTCAACGTAATAAACGTTGTCTAAAGCTCTTAAAGTAATTACTTTTAGGCAATACACTACCCTTCTAAACAATATTTGATAATATATAATTAATTAATAAATTAATAAAAGCGGAATAATAAGAAAATGTATTATTTGGATTTCGAAAGTGTTGAAAGCTTTTGATGTTAAAAGCACGACGAGATCTAAATCCTGTTGTGCAAATCCCACTGCAATATTTGAATTCAATCCTTTTTGCATGCAGTGGTCGCAATAGAAAAATGCTTCCAAGATAAAGATAAACTGAATGTAATTCCAGTAAAAATCAGTTCTATTTTCCCTATAGATCGCAAAGCTGTGAGTACCTAAAGTTGTTACCTTATCGATAATAATCAAACAATACAATGCGATTACGCTGCAGAGATTGCAACTAAATTATAACAAAAGCGTTTATTTAAGCTCCTTCAACAAGACTAATACTGAATGCATGTCTAACGTGCTCGTAATGTTAATTTTACAAATTCATGTTAGCTTACCCCGGAGTATTTAACACGTGCGTGCTTACAAACTCCGGATTCACACACAGATACAGCTGCTGTCTGTTCTTTATGCTTTTCAAAAAACGGCTTTGCTGAAGAGTCGTAATTGCGGCCATTGTTACGACCACTCCGGTGCTGGGTTAATTAACCATATGTACTCTATGGCCTTGGCGAGAAACGACGTTTTTTGTGAATAGTTTTATTTTAAGCGCGGAGCTTTCTCGGCATGATTGCGTTTCTGAAAGGATATTTCCCCATCAAATGCACGACCTTCGTTTTCCTCATTATGTTAAAATCCAGTGCACTATATTGCAGTGAAAAAAGGTATGTTGAATGGCTGCCGTTTGACCGCACCAGAGTGGAAATTCATGTCTGTACTATATACTCCAACGAGGTGTTATTGAAAATGGAACATTTGTGTCCCCTGCAGATTTCAATCTGTCAATAAAAAGAGACCACCCACATTTTCATCACAGCATAACCAACGGGGTGTGAGGAAAAAATTCCTTTATGAATAATTCGATTAAGAAATACGATCGTTTCTTAAGCCGTTAATTTACAAAGACATAAAAAATCTGACTGAGAGACCAAACTGCTGCTTGAAAACGCATTCACTCAAGAAAATTAGTTGTGACTTTAGATCAACAACAATCCATTAATCAAAAACCAGTAAGAGCTGACAAAGACATTTGAAAAGACGAACCGAAAAATTAATTATTTCCCCAAGCTTGTCCGTACGGTTTGTACAAAGAGAGAAGAAACAAAAGGGAAGTACATTCAAAATAAAAAACACGGAAACGGAAGAACAGTCGAAAACGTGGGCAAAATTTAGATACGAGTTAACCCTCCCTGCCACAAAATGTAAGCTCCATAATTCCCTTATTTATTGGAATAACTGGCGTCTCGTATACGGAATTATAACACAGTTACGGTAAAATTTGTTGTGATACGTCGCTGGTAATTAGTTATTTAAAACAGAATTCGCTGTTATTAACGGAAAATGTCATTCTCATGACAAATTCATGTTACAAACTTATTACAACCGAATAACTTGAAATTGGGAACCTGAAAGTTGAAACTCAATTGCCCTGAAGAACAATAGCTTCCGAATGAAGCTAATTTTGATTTGAAAGATTTCTGAAAATAGAATGAAATATTTTCATTCCGCTACATGTTGAGAATTTCATAAATGTTGCTTTCCAATACAGTTAATTTTATTTCAAAATGACTGTAATAACTCGCATAAAAATCCATACCTTCGAGTTGAAATCGTTCATATTTAAAAAGACACAGACAATTTGCATACTCACTTGAAATACATTGTCAAATTATTCATGACCTCAAACTGTAAGTAATGAAATGTAAATACGGTAGCGATGTTGCGAAGGACCGCGATGGATCAACTAAGTTGCATTTATATGCAAATATCTAACATTGTAACCTCTTAAAGACGACACCGAAATCAATTATTTATGAAATTTCGCTTCTAATATGTAATACTACTAAAAATGCAAATACTGATGCTCCAAGTCGAAGAGAACAAACGAGTGATGATTGCCCCAAAAGAGTTAAGCACATAGATTACGTTTTAACAACGGTAAGAGAAATACCAATCGTGACTCTGAAAAACATTAAAATTCCCAACGCGAAGGGGTATTTGCATTTATAATGTATAAAAATGTTCCGATATTATTTTAACTTAATAAAGCTGCATGTTTGAGCGAGATTATCGCACACGCCATTTAAACTTCCAATTATAACATCGATAATGACCCAAACTTCAAGAGAACTCACAATTAAAATTTTTAGATTGACATGGTTCAATTCCGAGATTATACTTGAATACCTAACCGATTTTCGTATGTAAACGCATCATAAATTACAAAACTTTAAAACAATCTTTTCAAAACAACTAATGATCTCCTAAATCCCAAATCCGTCAAAAACTGACCACGATCGTAAACTTTAGACATAAATCAAAATCCGTTCAAACCCAAAGTTGGACAAATTTTGGCATAGCAGCAACTGTAATTGTGAGAAGTTAACGGTAAACAAAAGTCTATAGCGCAATGATACGACGGCTTGGCGCATTTCCAGAGGAATTAAATTCGTGCTCGCCCTCTGTTAGTTAAGGGTCAGTTGAACGATATATAACTTGAAAACACTCGGTTGCATTTCCTGCAATTGTTCAATATGTAGTAGAATTGGAGTATCTCGCTACAATTACCCCTAATGGGTGTAGTTTATTTTGTTGCATTTGTGTATCTTTTCGAAGGTTAAATGGTGCAAATAAAATGTGTTTTATTTTTTTAATCTTACAAACAAAGTTGTAAATACCTCACTCGTCTTTAGGTAAGGTTTTACAACTATTTAAATGTTTCTCCCGAGGGCTATTAGAAGGAAATTAAAGAAAAGAAATTTAAATTCAACCACAAAAACACCTTAGAAGCATGAAATAACAGATACACAGAGAGAGAAAGAAAGATGCTGAAAGTAATAAACAATTAACACATTAGTGCTTTAGTATCAGTAAAACCAAAAATTGTTATTAAAGCTGAAAATCCTATTTGCTTTTAGAAGATTCTGAATAGTCTCCTTAGTTTTTTAACAATTCTCTCCATAAACCACAGCCAGCAAATTGAGCTGCTATTTGGATGCTAGTCACGGACGTCCCTTCGAAAATACAGCGAAACTCCTTTGTTGGCCACTCAAAAAATCTCCAACCTTGAAGTATATCTTTGTAACCCCCTTTTGTACGCGAACTTATCCAAACTAATAAAAAATAATGTAATACCATACGTTACAACTGTCAACACTTCCTAGCTCAGTGTATTTAGATAGAAGGGGTACAGTTATTATGGGAGTTTATTGGAGGGATCAATACGGGCTCCACATGGCGTGACTACAACTCCATGCCGGTAACAGCCCACACGGTGCACACCTCCGTGTCTCCGACGCATTCTAATCCACCACCAATCACGTTCTACTGAAACATCCTCGCATTAGCCGGCTCATGTGGTTTTTGATTAGACGCCAGAGTCCATTGAAAGCCGTCATTATAAAGGAAATTAGATCTCATTCAAACTCGAATATACTGCCGCCAAAGTTGAACTGCAGAATTGGAAAGTGAAACAAGCATCCTAGCCATTTCCAGGTCTCTTAAACGCATCATTTCGAGCAAAATTTATTTCAATCTTGTTATGGAAAAAGTGCCCAGTGCCTTAAGCAAATACTATTTTATGACTAATAAAAATCCAATTAAAGTATATTGTACAAGCTGCATTACAACTAGGTAAATATTTACATGTGGTCTGCAACATTGATTAAATAACCACAGTCATTTCAGACCGTGTCTATCCACATTCATTTATGTGGAAAAATAACAGTTGGGTGAAGGAACCTAAAAGAAAATTACTGATATTCCGACCGAAGAAGAAACTAAATCCCCATAATACAGGTTTAATGCTCCACAAAAGTATCATTTAGTTCATAGTTTCATCGCACAAATTGATAAGAAAAATGTGAATTTTTTGAAATTTTCAATAAAGACTCACAATCCTTATTTTACAATTACCTAAATGACAACTTAAAAAAATACAACAAAACTAGCTATTAAAATTTTCTATTCAAGTTCAGTTCTACTTTATTTCTTCCAATTTCAAGAGTCATTATTATTAAAACGTTTTATAAAAAAGTAGTAGTCCTGTACAAATTAGTAAAAAACGAAACATAAATTTTGCCAAACAATGTATTTTATGCCAATGAGTAGAAATTACAAAATTTCTAGACTTCAAAATAAACATTAAATAACAATTCTACTCACAACAGCACATAAAGTAAATAAAGTACAGGCGTATATTTAAGTTTAATTTACTAACAGGTTTTCAATATTTTTCACTTGTCATTAATTTAAATGAACTAATTAATCACAGACATCGTAATTTAGTTCCGACATTTCATACAGAAATGCAAAACGGGAAAATATGACTTCACATTAAAACTAATATAAAACATTTATTTATCAAAAGTTCAAAAGTGTCATTTAAATAACTGAAAATCAAACATTTCCATTTGGTGCAATATCAGAAATGAAATTCAGTCAAGTGGTAGTAGCGTGTGTTTTATTCGACGCCTTTAAGTTATTGATATATTTTCTCAACCCTGCTTTCTAATTTCTCGTAAAAGGAATCATATTGAAATGTCCGGTTTTGACGTGCAGAAAATAGGAAGCCCCATTTATCATGTGATTTATAACTTTTCCGTCATTATTCTTCTAGAATTTTATCAATTTCTGTTATCTTTACACCTTTCATGCTTGTCAAATTAAAGTAGCTATAACATCCATTACTGATAAAGCCAAAAACAACATTTAGTTATAGTAAAACACAAAATGGTGTAAATCAGACATAAAACAATCAAATAAGCAATAAACATTAATGAGAAAAACAAAACAAAAACCCGACATGTCTGATATTTTAGCACGTAATTATTCTCGATTGCATCAAATCGAAGTGCCAAATATGCGATTAGAAACTCGGTTTTAACCACGGAATTAGACGCATAGTAACACGACGTTAAAGTAAGGAAAGGTGTCGATAACCGACCTACAAACAGTGCAGCCCGAGTTTCTCCATGTGAAATACAATGCATCGTTAAATTGTCGTCCAATTTGCAATTTACGAATCCCGTACAAGTGCACCGATCGATCGGTTCCAGTTTTCATAAATGGTGGATGCGCCGGAACACAACTGTCGGAATTTTATTTTAAATATGTTCCAAGTGCAAATGTTCGTGTTTCATCGCTGAAGTTCGAACGCCGCATGGGCAAATAAAATCATTTCCTATCTTGTCGTTTTGCTGAAACATCGCAACGAGTATGATTTATCAGTATGTAGCTTCAGTTTATCTGAACAATGTCAACTCCATTAAGTTTGGTGGACCGGTATTCAGCGCCGACATGCTTGCACTGCTTTCGCCAGAATCGATATACCCAAATCACTAAATCAACGACAACCTGAACTTGTATAATTAATGGAACAACTTGCTTGGTAAATAATGAATTGAATTGTTTCCATAATGATCCCAGATTGTTTTTTTTGCGTCGTCAAGTTGCCGTTTCTTTGCCATTGCACGAGATGATATTAAAGATGAATGCATCTTTGTAACGATGCCCATTTTTTAAACGCTCCCAACTACGAAATCATTTATAACAGTTAAGTATTGCTGCCACTGCCAGCATTCCTACAAGATAAACAACCGAATGCGATCACTAATTGTACAGCTGTCGACCAATAAAAGTAAACGAAAGGGTTTTTGCTAAGTAAACTTGAACCAATAAATTTTCTCTAAGAAGAGTTTTATGCATCATTCAAGCTACAACGCACAACAAACAATTTATTGCTAATAAACCCACAGTTTACAACAACTGAACAAGTGCATCAAGTGTCTGTATTTTCAAATATAATTTTTTGTGTGTTAAAAATCAGTGAGTTCAGCTACAGTAGTATTTTGAAATTCAAATATAAATTCACATGGTGTGGTTTCCTTATTGCACCATTTTACGAGTACACTAAAGCTCGCTTACTAACCCCATTTATAATAAAACGAAATAATATTTCATTACACAATAGTTTTAAATCTGCAGTAAAAGAATAGTTATTATTATTACAGTCTTGTGTAATGTTTGACAGGAAATTATAGCAATAAAGTTGTAAGTTTTAAAAATCTCATATTTTAGTCTAACAATTATTTCTTTACATTTTTTTGATATCCTTTGCAAAAAATTCAAATTTAAACACAGTATACGCAGATATTTTCTGTCAACATTAATTTTTTATTGTAGGTTGAAAAGTGTATCTTTCTTCCATTAGCGAGTGATTCTTAAAATTAATTGCAAATTTTAATCAATTACTATGGGTAAAAATGTATTTTTTAAGTCGCTTAGTAGCTTCAATTCATTTACCTATCCAATTAAAATTTTATTATTTCATTTCGTTACATCTATTGTTAAATGCTTACGTAACATAAACCTATTCTATATGTTACGTGCTGTTTTTGTTCGTTGTCAAAAAATCACATATCTTACCAAGATGCTAATTGTAAATAGCGAAAATTTCCTCTTGCAAATTATTTCAGCAACAAATTTTTGTGTGTATATATTTAGATTTAAACACTTCATCTTGAATTCATATGATATTGTAGTCCAAATTTAGAAAGTATAAGTTCAAAAAATAAGATTTTTCTAGAAACTCACATACCCTAACACATCTTTACATCTATAGATAGTTTACAATATATTGTAAAATGTTTTACACGAAAGTAATAATAACTTTAATTTTAATAAGTAAAAGCATTTGTCGTACTATAAAGTGTTTCCTCTCTATAATTGTGGTTAACTACACTAATGTCGTGAGAAAATTTATTTTTAATGCAACACTCGCCACTGATTGATACTTCCAATGAAAGTAGCAAAAATCAGTTTCTACTAAATTAGAACAGGTACAGCAAAAACTTATATATAGAAAATATTTGTATATAAAAGGTAAACGCCAACACATGTAGCCGATTGCTTTTATTATTTATAACTACATAGTTTTACTTCGAGCTTTTATTTTTTCCAAAAGAGGTGTTTATTACTACGTAAATCTCTGTATATATAATGTAATTAATAAATTTCTTGTCTCATGAAAGTTGAGAAAGAATGTCGCAATATAAACTCAGAAATGTGCTAGATTAACGTCATAAGTATTTTTCATTTCGAAGGAGCGAACGGCTAGCATTCAACGAAAAGCGGAAATACAATTTCGTCTAATTGTAAGTGTATATCAGTCTTTCAAATGCCCGGTGATCAGCTCCGATAATTGGAAAAAACGAAAAAGTCCAGCAATATTGCGCGGAATTCAATAATACCAGCAGAAACGGATGTTGATTGGTCACAGATTTTATAAAATCCATTATTTTTCTGCTGCCGAAGCAGGGTGAAAAATACCAAGAACACCTTTCGCTAATTAAGCGAATTTTCTTTGAACATAAATGAAATATTTTCCGCCCGATTTAGCTTCGTCAGTCAAGAATTGCAACCCAGAGAGCCCCCGCGTTTTTTTTATGTAATACGGAAGCTTGCCAAAATTATGACTTTCAAGGTTGGTTATTACTATTACTATTACCTTGCCCGTCACCCATACAGTCAGAACCCGACGTCCTTACCTGCAACAAAACAAAACGTTTATTAATTTTATTCCAGCAGCTATTGCTTGAAAATTATTTTATAGGGATGACAAACCCAAAAATAATTCAACGCGAAAGTTGTAAACCATTCCTTCAAATTACATTTTTAAATCCCCTTGGGTGCATAAAGTTTTCCGAATAATCGAATTATACAACTTTCTTATTACACGACACAAATATATCTTTTAACTGTGACGCTGTACAGCTCACATTTATTTAGTACGATCCGTTTTATGCAAGCACAGAACACCCTATAAACAAAAATTGAATTACGAATAAAAGAGAAAAACAAATACTGATGTAGTTGAGCGAATCCGTCGACAAACATTGGAAAAGAAACTAATAAAAGGTAGAACAGAAAATTGGAAAAGTAAGTTGACGCGACCTACCGCACTCACAATTTTGTCACCCACCAATGAACAATGAAATTTTAATTCTACGATATTTTACGTCCCATGTCACAGACTCTTGATCGCAAAAAGCCAGCATTACATTTAAAATTAGATATCTTTCGGTTGAAAATAATTTTGAATTATTGACTAAGTAAACGAAGCAGAATTGTTGAGATTTCAATTAATCCAGTGTTGAGATCGTGTTGCTAGTTTGGGTAAAAGTTGAGCTAACGCATCAATTCAGTGAATTTGCATAATACAGCAGATCACAGATGCACCTTTCAGTTAGGGTATTACAAAGTGTATTTTAGACGGAAAGTTGGCGGGTTTGTGATATACATTCCTTTCTAAAATATTTAACTTTATGGGGGTCTGCCACGAAATAGCATCAAACTTGTGATAAATTACCTATCATGGCTACCCCCTGCAGATAAAGCATCTGTCTGATGCCACGTTTCAATTAATAAGTGGCTGTAGTAAAACTGATTTATTTTTAGATTGCAAGCGCGAAATAATCTTATTTCATATTAACATGCATCTTAGAACCCTCCTGTAAATCACTATTGATCAAAACCTAGTACAATTGTAATAAATCACTAATGTTTTTGCTCTCGTAGACATATCGAAATATAAATTTAAAAAATAAACATAAATAAGTCGTTGTTTTCTTGGCCACAAATACAGGAAAAATATGATTTACGCGTTTAACTTCATTTTTGTTCCACTTTACTCAATCCAGTAAATGAATACTGATTATTGATTTTGGTTTCCTTTCAAATAAATTCTTGTCAATGTAAAAATACCTTCTCGTAGTAACCTAAAGCTAAATCAAAAAATTTTGCAAAGCCGATTGCGACTTGTACAAAGTTCAACAAACAGAAATGAACTGTAGTAGTAATAGGAAACTAGCAACCCTTTCTCTTTGATAAATTTAATCCATTCGTGGAGCTCGCAAATAATTCCAAGTCAGGAAGATGTACGGACACAATTATAAGACGTAGAGCAGGTTAAGTAGATAATTAGTAAACTGGGAGGAAAGCAAGAGAAACACGGTTCTAAATTCGTGCCGTCATCCATTATCTTGGGAACCGGCAGCACAAAACTTGCTTCTGGTGTGTTCTGGGGTGACGTGACGACCAGCATTTCACCCCAAACCTATTTTTAGAAAAATTCAAATAGAAAAGAATTGTGAAATTTACTATTGAATTGCTAAAGTCAAAAAGCTCCTACAAGTTTTGCAATTTTATTTGCATCGTGCACGGTGACCTTCTGATGCATTATTATCTGGCTGGCAAAGCAAGAAAAAAACTACCTCAAAGTGCATTTGGCAAAGCTGCAAGTAATCAGTTTTTATGTAAATGTAATTTGCAAATGAACAAAATCACATTATCCACATAAATGAAGTCCGCTCCAACTAAAAACTGGATCTTCTGGCAACGTGTAGAGTCCAGTAATTGGCTACGTTAAAATAGAATTTAAAAGTGAATGTTTGCTTAAATTTAACCTATAAATCAAGGCAAATGTATAAGCACCTTGACACCGAATGTGTTGCTAAAATTAGCAATTATATAACGCAAAATTTGTTGTTGTTTGTTTATTGATGAGGGCAACTATTAATTACAATCCAATTAGACTTTCTTATATATTGACGTGGAAGATTATTATTTGAAATTATGTTCTAATGAAGTGGAAGCTAATAAATTCATTATTACATGTCAAATTTAATTACTTTCTAGACAGAAAGTTTTCGATGCAATTTTATTGAAATTACAAACAACTGTTCGCAAAACAAATAACTTTTTAACTGGCAATTAAATTATACTTACATAAGATCTAGAACAAAATATTCACGTCGTTTCATTTTATTACCCAGATGCCACTAGAACAAAAATAATAAATATATAGAATTTGAACAAATCTCATCATTTCTGTACGTTTGAATTTCATATACTTGTGTTGTAGATAATTATACTGCAAATGCAGTCTTTTTATACAACCTACCAACAGTAATTTAGTTGAACGAACTCTAAAAGAAATACATCAAAACGTCTCCAGACACCTAATTAAAAATATTTCTACTTCCTGATAAAATTAAAACAACATTTAGCATTTTATGAGGTCGTTTTTCAACGACAACAAATTCCTAATCATCATAGCCACAAGGTTTTTAATGACCATCCACTTAAACACATCGAAGCTACAACACGGTTTCTAAGCAGATATAACAGCAGTTTTATTATTATTTTATGACCACCATTAAACTGGTACAGAAGGAGAATTGTAACAGAATAATAGTTTTAAATTATCAATCGGTACAAAACGCCAGTGAAAAATTCATCGTTCCTCTCACAGCTCACAGCTTGTTTAAAAGTAAATAATATTTCATTGATTTGAAATAGTCAAAACTCATTTTATTAATTAACTTCATTTAATGTGTTTAATTATTTAGTCGGCTGTATGTGTTTAGTTGTACCCTTTGTGCTATGGCTAATTTACAGACATGGAAAACCCTACTTGTTTACAATCTGAAAGGAACTTGTTAAATTATTAATCAAGCTTAAGCCAATTATTATTGTAGAGTTTAACAATACATTCAAAAATTAAATACCACCTTCTAATTTGATAATGTAAACTGAAATCAAAGTTGTTACATAGTAATTGGTTTGTTTTCCCCTTGTTATCAATTCCCTTTCATGCGATAGGTTCCTCCATAGTTAATAAATAGCACTAGCTTCCAGTCATAAATATAGAATGAATAGGTGCCTAATTGGAAGGTATATTGCGCAAAATACGATTCACTACCTAGACAAATTCAGAACATTTTTCATATAAAAAATAAAGACAATACAATGAAAGAACACGAATCCTGACATTCCATAACATATCATCAAAACTAGAACTAGCAATAACATTTCAACGTGTAAGTGGCTCCTATAAATAACTCAACAAACATAATTAAATCCATTATGCCATGCCAGAACACCTTGTTGTGAGATTTATAATTATTCAAGTGTTAAACCGGAAATGATTCCTGCTGAGACTATACATTAAGAAATTTCCTGCAAAAAGCTATTCCTTTACTATTCACAATTTCCAGAATTAAATTAATTATTTCAAACACAACCAACCGCAAGATTAAACAATTATTATAACAAATAATCATAATTCGATTTTTTTTTTACGTTTTAAGCATTTAGATTTTTCTAGAGCAAAATAAACTTTAAATACAAATTTCTTTTTTTACCATTCAACACACTTGGACCTCTTGCTTGGCTTGTAACCTCCTCAAGTTAAAATAGTGTACAACTGAGTTCAAATAATTTCATCTGTAATATTCAGGTATTTTATTAAATCAGTTTATTAGTTTACAAATAGTTAACCTCCAATAAAAAATAAAGTTTAAAAAACTCCATTTGTTTCATTCACAAATGTACACCCATATAAACTTCTCCATTTTCATACAATCAAGAAATTATCCTTAATGTTATTACCACATACCTTCTACAATTAACAGCTGATGTAAAAATATCTATATAACGTAAGAATGGAAAAACTGCCTGCATGACTTTTCCGTTAAATTCTTCACATAATTATACTTATTATATAATGTGTTATTGATATTTTATTCATTGTGCGTAAATAAAGCACAATTAAATTGACAACATGGTTAATCTCATCTCATTTTTACATAAAGCCACTAAATTTTGTATAAACATTTACAATAAATTGTTCAATGTTGTGTTTTTCTATTTTATTAGCAAAAATTAAATAACAGTCAAAATAAAATCGGCATTTTATGTCTTTTACAATTAATAATGTATGTATTACATACATTGATGATAAATTAAACTGAAAATAACACAAATCAGTCACTGCAATTGAATGCTTTTGAAAGCATATCCGCTAAACTTGATTAATACATGTTTCGTAAATAAACATAATTTTCGTAAGAAAATGCCTTTCATTTTCCGCTATTTACATCCTGTGACATAAGCAACAAATAAAATAAGAAAAAAATTGAAAAACATAATTAATCATTATGATTACAATTTCGAGAGTAACCAAATTCAAAGTCAATTTAGCTCAACATAACCGAAGTTTCACAATTCAGTATACGAAAACGTCAACATCGCACGCCAATTACCGGTTAAAACATGTCCGAAACGTGAAACACATGAGCCATATTAAATAATTAAGTTAATAATGACAGGTTTATGACAGAAGCCTTTGATTTCTTTTTTTATAAAAATAAACGAGATATTTATAACCAATTAATTGGCAACAGATTCGTCTTTTTAATTTTGCAAGGTGGTCCAAAACAGAAAATAACCTCTGGCTTGAAATAACTAAAAATGGACGGACAAATACGAACTTGATAAAAGTTTCGCAGTGCCAGTATAGTGAAGCTTGTTCCTTAAATAAACAAGGATTTTGTACGAAAAATAATTAGATTTTTATTTTGTTTCGTGTTTCGTAAGAACATTGAACATAAAGACCTTAAACTTAAAATAATGAGCGACATGTCTTCAACTCTCGAGTCCAAGTGGGTGTATACATTGCAGCGCTGACAATGGCTATGAAGTGTTTTAGAGTTTCAGAAAAAAAATCTCAATCCGAGTGTCACATTTTCTAATTCACCACTTCCATGTAAAGAGGAAACAATTGTCCAGTGAGTTATGATGATGCTATTTGACGAAAAGACTCGGAATATTTCAAATTGTAGTATAATGGACTTGCCATGTTTCGCCTTAATGATGGGAAACATCAGGAAACATATTTTTACCATTCAGTTCAGGGCTCATTTACTTTTCATTGTTTGTTGTTGCAATTTTACGACCCTTATCTACCGAAGGAAGTTGCTAATAGCACCATTTTAGACGAAAAAATGTAACGGCGAAAAATAAAGAGCTCACAAACAAAAAAAGATCCATTATTGCCGAAGGCTACCACAGCTTGCTGACGATTTGATATGTCAGCATAAGGAAGACGACAACGTCCTTGATTCGCTTGTACTTTCTATAAATATAATCAAAAAAATTCTAAACCAAGAATCGAATTTGATTCTCCCGTTCAAAACTTGTTCAAATTTCATAGTATCTCAGATAAAAAATATTAACCTTTTAAACCCGACAAAATCTTTCAAAACGTGATTCTGAAAATCTTGATAAAATCTGTTGAATCCAGTTTTTTAGTGAGAAAAAAAGTACACCTTTAATAAATTACAGGGTTGCGCAAACCTATAATTTAAAACCACTTTTTGTTGCCCATTAATGAACTGAAAAGTAATATTTAAAATAAAAACTCTTGCTGTTTGAAACACGGTAGGCAATTTCTTAATAATTGCTACTAAACACAAAGTTTACTTCCGTTAGACAAATTATTGATACCTACAAAATTCAAAACATAAATTTACTCTTTCGATCAATATTACTGCTATTTCCTACCAAAACACAATAAAACGCAAAACCAAAGCAAAAGAAAAAACATCAAAGTGAATACTGACTGCATTTTTATAAGAAAAATTCATATTTTTTTTAATCAAGAAAATGACTTGTCCTCTTAGGAAAAAAACATAAACAGCAGTTATATTTTACACACTTACTCTCAACAACAAACGTTTATAAAATTTAGAGAAACAAAACTTTTTGAATAAAAATAAACACTCTTTATGCAAAAATATAAAATGTTAAAACTTGATTTTAAACCAAAATATTGATTTATAGAACCTGAAGCCTTCTAAACGTGAAAATAATGCTTTTTGTTTATTAGTTACGAGGACGTTGACGGAAAAAAAGTACAAAAAATGCTATTTCCGCAATAAAAACCTAATTAATAACACAAAATAAACCCAAATATACACCAAGATTGAAAACCTTTTCGTATTTACAACGTTCCATACATACATAATTTATTAGAGTATTCCTATTTTTAATAAAACATATTCATACAAGCTCCTATTACTTTTTACATAAAGTTACAATAATAGAAAGAACATTAGGCATATTTCAGAATATTGTTATCACAACAGGATTTATTTGATTGCTATGACATTGGAATAGAAATGTTTTTTAACGATAGAATATACATAATAGAATATATAACAAAATAGGATACAAAAATATGAGCTAGTTGAGTTAAAGTAAGAAAAAAATGTTCTGTTGCAGTATTGCTTTAATCTTTGATAAGACCAATTATTAAACTAAATCACTCTCTAAGTCATAGGTCTTACATGTTACTTTCATCAACTTGTAAACATCATTAAAGACTAAATCAAATGAAATTTTGTGAATTAAATTAACTTTTGAAAATTGTGGATGAACTAATAATGTTCATAATCAGCATAACTGTTTTATTGCTGAAAAATCTCCCATCGCCAACGGGATTAAAAGTGCTTTCCAGTGAGAAGCATTATGTAATTCAAATTTCTCACTGAAAACGCGTAATTCACCTCTTGCAATTTGCGTACAGCTCGCAGCAAAATCACTAATAAGAAACGGTGCAAATCGTGACTCATTCTATTATTTTGTGTGGATTGTAACCGCAACAGCGGTCGTCGATCCTCTCTGGGAAGAGCGATCACATAATGCGAGTATTTCCATTCCTTCCACGGAGAAAGGCAGCACGATTTGCACCAGGTCGGATAAAAATCAGCTGAGACGAGACAGAAGCGTAACGACCCGATCGAAGGGAACTTGCAGCTAGCCTCTCCTCCAACCTCTCATCTGGTGGACGACCAGCTTCGTGTTGTAAATTCGAAGCTTTTTTATCCACTGTTGGTGCTTTTCAGCACGCAATTACTGAACCATACGTTACATGAAATATTAAAACCCAACGAGATCGCTATCGAAAACCCAAAGAAATGTAAATTAGCCATTATGTTACACTGAAACCATTGAAAATTGAGCGTGCTTTTAAAATTCAAAATATGGTGCTTATCTCAATCAGACATTACGTAATACGGGTAACGGATGGCATCACATGTTACTCTACTCTGACTTGCACGAAACAAAAATTATTCAAGAAAGAAAAAATGAATTGAATTCACTTTGCGTTTCGCTATAGGTAATGTTAACTCACATATTGCATGGTTTTAGATAACCAGGTGTTGCTCGAATTATTTTGGGATTTCCATTGATTACACAAAATGTTTACTAGAGGCAAAAAAATCAAAGCTTGATTATTATTATCCTGATAGAAGACCACCATCTGTATTTTAATAAACATCTCCTACAACGAAGAAGAATAAACAACACACTAGAACCGCCACGATGTTTATTGTATCAAGATTATTTTTATTTAGATTAAAATGTCAACGCCTAATTATATCAAATGAGAAAACATCAAATGTTAAAAAAAAAGAATAAACAGCATTCACACAAACTGGGGCATAGTGTAAAAATTTTAATAAAAAATATACACGTAATCTGCAGTTTTTAATAATAAACAAAAATACAATTTTATCATCAGTTTTAAATAATGAGAAAAAATGAAATTTCAATCTTTATTAGATAATAAAAGACTAATCTTATAATTAATAACCATAAATTAGTAAATAAATGTCTTTTATAAAAGTAGCAACCATGAAACACTAAAAGCCGTAAATAGAACGATTTTTCAAATAATTCTTCAGTAGCATGTGATAAATATTTTAACAAGCACTTAAAAAATGTAAAACAGTAATAAATTATGTGCAATTTTACTGCGTATGCGAATCCTTTCTCCAATTAACAGATAAATTGCACAATTTATCAAAGTACTATTTCATAAATAAAATTTACATAAAAATTTGCAAAAATCGTGTCAACACGTCATCTATAAATTAAACCGAAAATAAAAATAAGTATCACTCGAAACCATCACGATGACACTATATGCTATAAACAATCAAAGAATTATTTAATGAGATTGCAATGACCTGCTCCAGTAAGTCACTGTATTTTAAAACAAAAACAACAATACCACCTCATAAGTATTTAAACAATGCAAAACATATTAATACATTCTAAACACCGTTATTTAGCGAACTTTTTTGGTCGAACTAAAATAAAATACAATTCTGGAATTATAATAATAACAAATTTATGTAAAATCGAATAAATATTAAATATGTTCGTGCAAATTGTTACGCGAATTGAAATTCAAAAATTTAAATTTAATCTCGTAATGCTTCAGTTCGAAATGATAAAATAAAACGTAATGAAAATCATGTATTATTTATTCCAAGAGTAAAGTATTTTCAGTTTACGCGTAATGTACATACATTGTGTTTCTTCATCTAAACCGATTTTTTCAAATATATCACCTGCATAATAAATAATTTAAAACCGACGTTTACTACTTGGAGTTATATACCTACAACATTTACTATACTGAGCTAGCAAACATCCCAGTTCACATAATAGAATTGTTCGACAGTATTTACCCTCATAGGTACACATAATTGAGAATCCCTTCAATATTGATTCAACTATACCTAATTTAAATAATTTCAAAGTTGAAGTAAATTATATTTACATTGGAACTACCCAATATTCGAAACTTATCAAAAGCAAAATATTGTCGTAGTTTGTTCGACTTGTATTGATGTTTAGAAATTAGAAATGGTAAACAAAAAAAAATTAAATCGATTAATTCACCTCAAAGAAACCTCATAATTATTTTTTCGTGGTACTTATAATTCATTTAAAATTTGAGAGGAAATTTCCGAGGCAAAATTGTTTATTAAGCAGAAGTTAATTAATAAAGTGCTTTTGCATAATCAAGTAAAACTGTCAGCTTAGCACAAAAATTTTACGAGGTTTGCAAAAAGTGCACTCTGAATGGTCCACAGAAGTATGAAACACGTTTAAACATAAACCAAAAAAAAATTCGACTCAAAATGAATAAACCATATATCTTGTTGTTTATTTGTTGATCTCTCTTGATCATTAAAAATTGTTTGGAGGCTGGGAACTGATGTGCTTTAATAAATATATTATGAGGGTATACTGACATAAACGCTCACTTTTTAGTGACACCGTCAAAAGGGAGGAAAATAGTAAATTATGTAACAATTTCGCGTAATAAAATTTACTTGTTGGCTTCCGTTGCCTAATTCATCACTGTCAAAATCGATTATAGAATAAGGGCGCATGTGTAGCCTGTTCCGTGAATGCGCCTGGCTCTAGAAAACATCAAGCAGCTGACCGTCAAAAGCTACCAGCCCTGTCTCACACCCCTTGTTATTAAGTACTTTATATGGTAATTTAATCAGAATAGCGCTACGAGGTATTTTTTACCAACAGCAATAACTCCCTTTTCTTACAGTTATCCCGGCTGCACCACAACCTAATTCACTTCACTCAACTATTAACAAAACACCTTCAACATTGTGTAACAATTTACGAAATTTCCGCAACATATTTTAAGCAGCAAACAGATACTTCACTGAGATGCAAAAATTCACCTTTCGAAAAACAACCACCTAACTCATAAAAAAGCTCATCAATCACAATCAATTTTTAAATTCCCTGTTCTAAAACATACTTTCTGTCTACGGTGCAAAGTTTAATAGATGATGGAATTCTTAATGTAGTAGACGAATAACTTTGGAACTAAGTTGCAGTTTCAAATTCAAACTTTGCTCTAAACTAAAAGCACAAGAGTGTAACTATTTCATATCTAAACGATAAAAGTACTACGACTAAAACTTAAATCATTAGTTGTTATATAGACAACATGTAAAAAATAAGATTAAACAAACAAAATACAATCACACAAATTTATCGGTGTAAAATACTATACTAAAAACTAAAAACTGAAATACTACATTTGTAAAATGGTGTAAAAGTAAGAATCCGAAGAGTGTGAAAAAAAATCAGAAGCCTAATTAAACCACCATCAAAACTGATAAAACTTCACGTACTATAATTAACAGACAGAAAACGTTTAGATCCTTACTCACTGTCCATATTTTAGAAAAAAAGGTCAAAGAAAAATAAATAAATGCAATTAGCACCTGCACAATGTGTGAAATTCCATGTGCCGAACAGCTCAGCCATGCATTACTAATGCAATTTTAATTTTTTTTTAAGATGGTGAAAGTAAAATTTTGTTATGTAAGGGTACGTTTGGAAACAAAGTTACACATTCAAAATAAATAAGTTTGCCAGCCAAAAATACTCTTCTAAAAAAATAATAAAGAATAAGCTACCAAAACTACAGAAATATCTATACAGAATTAAAGCAAAAACAGTCAACGTTGCGAAAAGCAAAGGGCTGAAACCTTCTTAAAAACTTTGTCTTTTTTAACAACAAAATAATAACACATAAAATTATAATACGGACTGAACCAAAAGTAGTGCACAAAATTCATATTTTTGTTGTCATTTTTCAAAAAAATCTTTAAACAGATAGATTTTATTTTTTTATTCTTCGACACTGTCAAAATTTACGGTTTTTCTCCCGTGTAAGGCAGTTTCGACAACTGTTTGGCATTTCTCAATACGAAACGTCAAATTATTTTTAACAGATTTAAAGCAAGTTTAAGCCTTGTTTAGTCTAATTCGAAGAATAAAATGTTGTATTCAACTCGTTTGAGTGTAAATCGGACGCTTTATTCCACACTCGTGGTTTAAAAATCCACTCGGTCAAATAAAGCGTCCGATTTACACTCAAACTCGTCGAATAAATAACTATTAAATGCTACATTTTGACATTAGAGTGCCATTTATGACAGTAATGACGGTTTTATTTTTTTTTAATGTCATGCGACTTTTTTATTACTGTTTTAAATAGTAGGTATACATCGTTATCCTTTTGGTAAGCATAAAAAAAATAAAAAAATAAAGAAAAAAAATGCAATAAACAGAAGAAAAAATAAAAATAAAATAAAGAAGTTATAGAAATTTTTATACGAAGAGCTTTATCTTCTTGTTCTTGCTTTATTTTATAAAGGGTGATTGTTTTTATTTTTTTGTGTTTAGATTTCATATTAAGTGTTTTCATGCTAATTATTTAAAAAAAAAATACAAAAAAACAATTATCCTTTATAAAATAAGACAAGAATAAAAAGATAAAGCCTTTTGTGTTTAATTGTCAATATTTTTAATTTTTTTTAAGTTTTCACTTCATTTTTTTTTTGTTATTACCAGAAAGATAAAGATGTGTGCTATTCAAAACAGTGAACAAAAATGTCAGTTGTCATTAAAAAAAATTAAAAATGACGTCACAACTCAAAAAGCATTGAAAAAATAAAATCGACCTGTTCGAGAATTTTTTTGAAAAACAACCATTAACAAAGATATAAATTTTGTGCGTTACTTTTGTTTCAGTCTGTATTAGCAATTGAATAAAAATCAGGCTAAAAAATGTAGGTACTTAATATAAACTTATATCAGATTCATAGACATAATACTTTTAATTTTTTAGGATCACATCTTTTTTTTTAATTTGATTAAATATGCTTCTTTTATTTTTTTATGTTGAAATTTAAAATCTTTCAGTTATAGTAAAAAAATAAACGTGTACTGTACAAAACTGCAGAACTGTTAGCTGTTCGTGGCCACACAAGCCAAGCATCTATTTTAGGTGGACGTCCAATGAATGCACTTCCATTTTCCAGTACTATACGTGGGAGTATGCAGCCGTGCAGCAAGTTCAGTCTTATCAGATCGTACGAATGCACCAGTTAAGCAAATAAAGTGCGATGTGCAGCACGATAATTCCTCATCCAAAAAACTGTAAGCCAATATCACATCCGAGAAGAGAACTACGTATGTACACATAATAACAAAGTTCCGCTGAAGAAGAATGGAGGTGCTGGCACTTAAACAGTCACGGGCCATGAAGTCGCGAGTGACGATTTAACAAAAACTAACAATTGAAGACAGCATTTTTGGAAGTGGTAAAAGTACGGAAGAAGTCTTTTAATGTCTGTACGAGTGCTAGATGTCGGCATGTCGCTGCGGGCAATGCGTACGAGAACAAAAACAAGTCATTTAGCTCGTGAGGCTGCTAAACGAAGTGGAACCCGAAACGTCGGCGCCAGATGCTTTCTTTCCTTTAATTCAGCATGCATCTGAAATTTACCGGACACACTATAACTGCTGAAAAAATATTACGTCGAGGTAGGAGTTGTGCTTGGCATGCTGACGAGCCCTAAAACCACGATTTTTCACCAAAATTTTCAGCAAACAAAGAAATTCGATACGTGTTGAAGGTCTCGGATTTACAGCAGGTGTGTACGCGGCTTAAATGATCTTGAGCGGTTACGGTATCAGGTTAAATATTGGCTTAGGTTAAAGTCGATTAAAAGAAGCTTGCACCACACCATTTAACAAGGTTGTGCATTCGACGATATATAAAATTGTAATTAGAGGAAGAATAATGTTTTGAGCGCATTAAAATTATATGAATGCCATAAAATATTCCATTATAACTTTACGTGATATAGCGGTTTTAAAGCACTAATGTTGTCATTTGCCGGTTATGTTCTAAGAAAAAAATTACGAGCTATTTATACAAGAGAACATTACTGAAATGAAAAATTGTTACCTCCATCAAAAGAAGGAAAAAAAACTATGAATGGATAACACCGCATTATAATGTAAGTTTCCTAACTCAAGTTAATATTACCCACCTACCTCCACTTTTTCATTTTTTTATTGTATAAATCAACTCGAAAAAACGCCAACTAACGCAAAACACCCTTGATCAAGAAAAACAAGGTAAATATATCATTTTATTATTACGCAACTATTTAATTCATTATGCGTAAAATATTTGTGAAACAGTTATATTTTTTCAGAATAAAATTATTGTAACAGGTATTTTTCATAAAAGAAATACCAATAGATTTTTAAATTTTGACGACATTACTTCTCTCCCATTATACATACTTGTTGGAAACTTTACTAGCCTTGAATTGCTTTGATATCCCGCGGTAAAATGTGGCTAACACAACAAAGGTTTTCCAACATTAGCTCTTATTTGTTATAATTTCATATGTGTATTTACTGCTTATTTTCTTTCAAAATATAGAAGCACCAGAAAAACTAAACAAAGTTCTATATTAATTAAGTAATATTTGTTCTTATAATTCTTTCATCCTACGAATCCATTGATTGTACTTTTCTCCAATTCGTAATATTGTAGGAAAAAAAGCCTCACATAAGACAATCTGAAAAAACCGGAACAAATTTCTATTTAGTTATACATAATTGAAATAACAGTTTAATCAATTATCTTAATTCTTGCTTCGTGTCTCTAATTTTATACAATTTAAAAGCAGAACTGATAAGTTGGTTTAAAACAAATATGACACATTAAACACTTAATAGCAGCGTTTTATCCATTTTGATCACGACTGCAATAATCGCCGTGGTACTTAATGAAGGACAATAAAACCTGACCGCAAACATTACGTTTCGCATTTCAGATTTAAAATTCAGTGTCGTATTCATTAAGCTCCGTCCACATTTGCGCCACTTTCGCCACATTATAATTACGTTTGTTGTTTTTGTTCGAATTTGTTTTTATTTAGTGGTTAGAATTTTGTCACGTAATGTGTAGTTGCTGAGAACAATATTTCGGGGCTGCGTCAAGTAAAAGACCTTTGCGTGTTAAGTAGGGCAGCTTTCAACATAGAAGACGTGCCCAAGTAAAATTTATTAATTCGCATTGTGTATTGAACACAAATCAATCGAAGGCAACGGAATGTCAGAGTGATACATAATAGCATTTTCTCATGCCGATGCCGGTCCGAATGAATTCCCTAATAAAGAGTTGCCTGTTGTTAGCTGCTGATTACAATCACCTCTGTAAATTACTTGTTAGATTTGTTTACGACTTGCGTGCAAAGGAAGGTATTGTGGTTATTTGATATTTTCTAGGAGGAAGTATAATAATTACTAAAAGTCGCTGCGTGACCCACTACGAATATTAAAGTGAGTTCATCAATGTAACAATTGTACCTATTTTTTGAACACCGATAATATAGTGTTATATTTAGATATCCAAAAAGTGTATCAACGACACGTTATATCCATTTCGTGTCACTTCCCGACGAAAACAATTACTTTTATATCTAGACTCTTTTTACATGTTTGCTGATTGTATTATAAAATCCATTATACGACACCATAAGAATAAAACATTATCACGTCAGTTCAGTCTCAAAAGTCACATTACTATGCATGTCCATGCACATAATTGCACAAACTAATCGCAAGAAATTCAAATCCCCCAGGAATATACTCAAACTTTGTTGAATTTTAATCGTGGCGTGTTCTTTTAAAATTAAATCAACCAAAACTTTCAGACATTTGCCACAATTATGAATAAAACAAAAAATAAATAAAACAAATTAATTACCCCAACAAACACTTTACGCCACAATTGTCAATACAAACAACTTTTGTTTCCAAATAAAAGGAATTCATTGATTATAATTAATACGGCAAATATTATAACACGTTCATAAAATTAACATAACAGTTAATTATAATAATATTTATAAAGCAGCAATGAATAATTTACTTTTGAAAATTATCGTCAACCACTGTCACAATTTTCCGAGTTTACGAAATTTATTGTGTCACATAAAAATATTTTGTATTTAAAAACAATAATTAAATAACTTTTAATAATAATTACAAGTTCAATTACGTATTTACTTTGATACAGATATGTTTCGAGTGAACAAATAAAATTTCTTAATAACAAGTATTTGTCTTGTTGAAATTATAAAAAATGTTATCACAAACAAGTCCCGATGACATGTTTTTAAAGAAAGGCGCACTGAAAATAATTATAATTAATCTAATTATTCTTTTATTTAGACGGCACGAAATATTTAACACACAAATTTGACAATTCAAGACGACTCATTCCAGCGTAATGATAATGATCATGCTAATTGCCGGCAATTGTTCACAACCTATAGTATAATCTATCATTATTAGTATGTCAATCTGTTGTTTCACAACGGATGTTTTTAGTAGAACACAGTATTGGATTGTTTGTTCGTAAAGGAAATTAAAGGAGCAAGCTAAAGCCATTTGGTTTTAATCAGCACGAAGAAACTCCAAGCTCAGCATTGTTTTCGTTCTTTAGTGAAGAGTTTCCTACTTTGAAAATGCCTGTCATCGACTTTTACTAATCATAGTGAAAACAAAGTTGATATGTTGTCGTGACCGCAACAAGCCTATATAAATTATTGAAAGATTTCTGATCGCTTTATATATCGTTACCAACAATCGAACACGACAACTTACAATTTACGACAATTTTACAATAGTATAATGAAAATGAAACTAACCAAATTTAGTAATGAATTTTTCACAAAACTGTTAAGTCATCCCTGAAGAAGTAATTTAAAAAAGAAACCTCAGATGATATGTTAGGGTGTTCAGTATGAGAAATTTTATTACAGACAACCTTAGTAAAACGTCATTTCCATACGTAATATGAGGAAATACGGTGTATCTTGGAACAGGTTATTGAAAAAAAAGTTATTGAGAATAAAACTTTATGTTTGCTTTCAAATATCAAAGATTTCATGTTTAATTTAATAACGCCATTACAGATTTTTCCACAAAATGGTAGTGATCATTGCTGGACGTCACAAGACTAGACAGTACAATTAGATTTTCCAGAAGGAAGTCAAAGGTAATAATTACTAACTGCTGAATTTCTTATAAAGCAATGACGTTCCTTTTAAGGTAATTATGTACATGTCTTCCAAATACACCGCGATCTATTTTTTACCCTTGTGGGAGTCGAACTATTCTTATTTTAAAACTCCCTTATAGAGAGGTTGACGGTATTATATCAAGGGTTGGAGGGAATATAAACAATGAATAATGCACCGTAAATCTTCCACCTGACATGTTCACTCGTCTAGCTTGTTTCACAGGTAGAATACCAGTATTCGTTTCGAACGGCCAACAAAGAATATGGCATTTTACTCTCCTTGTATAACTTTCAAGCAATCTCCACCTGATCTAATAATCACGTAGACATATTTACTCATATGGATTTTGTAAAACTGGAAAGAGGAGTGATAATCACGAATCACCTTTCTCTCCGTCCTTATGTAATACAGAGAATGTCTGAAGCCCCGGAACGAAATTTTCTAATGTTATTTTTGCCACAAAATAGGATATCCTCAGACATAGCATAATAAATATGAACAAAAAAGAAATCGTATTACATTACGTCAACAACATTCAACGTCCAATATACACATACCTAATGCAAAGTGCTGTTTACACTACCGCACAATATTCCTTCTAAAAATAACAAAACATGTTTACAATACTACCAACAAAGACAACAACGTTGTAGAAACTTGAGTTTAGCAAAAAAAAAACAATCGATACCCGCAAAGAATTTTTACATTAAGTAACAAATCTTGAGCAATTTGTTTTGTTACTTTGATCAGGTAGGGAAACATTTTAAGTCCTCCGGAAGGACACCGGAATTTCAAATATTTGTATCAAAATAATATACGAAATTACTGTGCTATTTCATTCCACAAAAGCTTTGGACTAGAATTACCGATAAACATAGCACAAATTCCTTGCAACCACATACCACATCTACATATAAATTAATTTTATTGAAAATTTTGGCTAGAGCTTGGTTTAAATAGAATTTACACAAGGATTCCGCCAGCTACAGCCGAGAAAAGCAAATATTTCAGAGTTTTATGTACAATTAACCAACAAATCATTCTTAACAGAAATTAAACCTCTTATTTGGTGATAATAGCAGAGTAGAGAATCGCATGAAAGAGCAAGCCGTCTTGCTCACATGCAAAGAACATAAATAATTAACCACAAACCTTACTCCAGAGATGCACAAGTTCAGCTTACCTGCAACAAAAACAGATCGTTAGTTAAATATTCAAGCAACAATGCAAATTTCACAAAAGGAATACAACTAAGACCAATATCAAAGAGAAAATGCTGCTCAACCAAATGTTAAGTTTAGTGACTACTAAAGAATATTTTAATTGATAAACAAAATAAATATTTTCTTAGTTGCCTTAATCCAGAGGCCTTATTGCGTTAATGTAAAGAGCAATCAACTCGACACAAATGAATTTCTTCCACCTTTTAGGTTGTAACCCCTGCGAAGATGAAAACAACAATGTGGTCAACCCATCGTGATTAATCTCCTGCAAGCGCCTCCTGTCTAACTCTGTGTTGTTTTGACGGGTGCGTGACCCAAGCAGGCTCGACCTCAGCCCCTCCAGCTCCGCCACCTCGTGCCGCTAATAATTATGCGATACGTCTCTTGATTAGCAGTTCAAAGACCTCAGGAAAGCGAACATGTCACACTTTATACAGGCAATTTTGAATTACAGGTGAACAAACATAAGGCCACGGTGGAAGTTCTTCATTTCAAACAAACATGATCGAAAATATGCGACCAAGGGGGAATCAAATGCAACAAGCATGTTACTTGTATCAATATCAGTTTTAGCTTATCTGATGGCGGTAATTCGTTAAGTGGGTAACTGACAAAACAGAAATAGATGACTTAAATCAGCTTATATAACAGAAGATAATTTACTACTGGCGTTACAACTTGGTGCGAGCTCTTGAATCTGAAAGAAGAGTCAAAACCAGTTGCTTATAAATGGTAAATAGAAAACTGTGTCAAGTAACACTATATGCATTAATTGACTCTCAAAAAAGATTATCTTTCACACTAAAGAAACCTAAGAAAGTAACACCTCTGCATGTGAATCACATTATACACAACATAAAACTTTAATCGAGCTTCCAAAAATAGACAAGGGCAAGTTCTGTTTATCATAAAATTAGTATGTCGCTGTGAGTTCTCTTATATTCCAACGGTTAATCTCGATCAACATTTCAATACCATCTTGGTAATTTTAATCGCGCATCAATTAAACGTATCTAAAAATAATCTCAGTTTATTGTGTCTAAACTTTGAGAAAACACTTGATGATAAACCATGTCAGATTTAAAAACAAGAAACAAAACTGCACCTTGCACTTGTTATCAGATATTAACCTCGATAAAAAGTAGATGGTCCTTGATAACCGGTCGATTTTATACAAAAGTCGTTGAATTTTGGCGCACGGCCGACCGGTGATTTTGCAAATATTTGATAGTTTTCCAAAATAGTTAAATCTCGTAGGGGATCCATGTTCAGCCATCTTCATGAACGTTGCAAATTTACAAACCTATAATCATGACGAAGGCACCGCCTCTAGAAATAGCTTTCTTGGTGAAAAACAAGTCGACCATTGTGTGTGAAGCGACGAGCCCGTTTTAATCTAGGCGTGATCGGTCACTGATTTTCTGCCAGTTTTAAAACGCTATATTCTCTATTTTATAACGAACAACAAACTGATAAAACTCGAAAGCACAATTTAACGACTCTTTTTATTATGCGCCTCGAGAAAATTAACCTTTTGTTTTCGTTACAATAATGAGCAATTTCGGATAAAATATGTATCTTGATACTCTTCTCCAACTCGTTCCTTTTCGCTGCGAGATATTTGATACCCTCCTTTGTTCCGATATTATGTAACAGAGGAAAACTCCTCCAAGAATTTAATTCCTCTTATTTAGTCCCACATGGAAGTTTCACGATAAAAAATCACATGTCGGCATGCCAATCAAAATTTTCAACTTGGTGACTTGCACACTTAAATCATAAATACACATATTTCAACAAAAAAATAGAAGATATTTTTGTAACAGAGCTGTATTAATTAAAAAAACTGTGACGTTAAGTCGCACCTTGGCACTTTTCACTTAAACATACAATCCGATATCCACAAATAAATTTTACTTAAAGCAATTGCCAACTAACAACCCATAAATTCGACGACAGCCAAATCATTAACCACAGCAAAAAAAACTGCAAGTTAGAATATTGGAAAGAAACATAATTATATTATTAGATATTTTCCTACTTGTACAAAGGTCAAACACAAAAACCAGATGCAAAATTTTGGCAAGTTACTACTTCCTTCAGTTTTATTAAATTCCAGATTCAAAAAACATTCAGAAAATATCTCAATTCGCTTCATATTTCACTCAACGAGTCAAATTAAAATTACTGCTTTGAGAGATTTTTTTAATAAGAATTTTTGAATTTTATTAATACTATTCAATATGAAACGCGGTCTTCACGTCCTCAATGTCTTAAAATACACAATAAAAAAAGATCTAGAAGAAGTGCCTGCATTCTGCTTTCTATTATTATTTTTATATCATGACATCAGAATTTTTTTTTCTACGACCCTAACACAAAGTAAGTTTTTCAATCCTAATTTCAAAAAGGAATAAAGCCAATTACCTCACACAGGTAAAATTTTCACCTCCCTCATCTGTCAATATTGCAATAAAAATATATATATGTAACCTCTCAGGGAGGTAAAAATTTTACCTACCCCACAGAAACAAAAGAACATGCTGCTATATTTGAGGGAAAAACTGGAATATCAAGAAAAATTGTTAGTTAGAAATTATTAGTGTTGAAGTTTTTCTTGCTGGATCGTAGGAAAAATTATTATTATTATTATTAACATTTTCCTCCCTTGTAAAACAAATGACTATTATGATGTAGGTACATTTTGTCAACTCCAAACGGAAAAATGAGATAGAAGATGCTTTACTTACCTGACAATAAAGCACCACGTTCCAGCAATGTTAATATTAACAACAAAACAACAAAATTTTTATAGACAGTTTAAAAATCGATGTTGTAGGTTAAATTCGAAGGGCCTTATAGAGAACGAGCTTTTTAAAACATTAAATTTGTTTTGTCTTTAAATTTTGTTCCAACATTATAATATTGAATCAAAATTTTACTAAATTTCAAAATTGTTATAAAGAAATTTGTCAAAATAATGGCAGAATAGACAAAATGCCAAGATAAGTGTGTTTTATGTTGTCTTAACAGTTTTAAGTTAGCAATGACTTTCTTGTCTAGCATTCCGATGTCAGTTGCTAATTGCAAGAACAGAATAACCAATATACAGAATATACAGAATAAACCTTTGTTTAAATTTAATTATAGTTGACTATATCATAAAGTAACTTAATGAAAAGAGTCAAAAAGTCTGAGTAATTTGTTAAATTATCTGCAGGTCTTTATAAAGTAAGTAAAAGTGTTCAAGTCACATCGTCTTGAACTTTTAATGAGTTCGAACTGTTTTATTAATAGTCTCGGTGTGAACAATATTCATCACCGTTCATCTCTTCTATTCTTCAGATTTAAATGGGATTATTAAGCATAATAATCTAAGCCTCGAGTAACTACATATGTATGACGCTGTGATATTGACAATGAGGGAGTTAAGCACTTCATTACATGCACAGCAACGTTTCTCCCTTTAAACCTTAAGACGAAACACGTTCCAACATGACGCGCCTCTGTTGTTCTGAATAAAATGACACGAATTACATTAGTAAGGTCCAAAGTCGGAGGAGCAGAGAAACTGATGGTCAGCACTTTTACGAAAATATATTTCAAACTGAGAAGAACATTCCGAGAACGCGCCAGTATCATTTCACATCCTATTGAAAAATGAATTCGCTTCTTTGGCCGCAAGGGAGCTGGATATAAAAAATGGCGACTATACATTTTCACTAGATGAATACGTGCAAACGTTTCCGAGAAACAATTGACCGTAGATTGCGCGGAATGAAGATTTGCCCATGTATACTATATATCTCAGTTGGCCACGTTGACAAAGCAAATGGCTAAGATCGAGCACGGGCCGCACGTCCTATAGTCTGAAAAATCGACTTAACTCATACATAATTCATCGCACAACACGGCTTTTTTAAAGGGGTAGGAAATAAACAAAAAAAAAAACATAGTGCCGTTTGCTTTCTTCCGAGTGAACCTTAGATGGCTCAAAACCTTGTCTATTCCACGATCAGCTAATTGCGATTTTGCACAAAAATGTGGCTTTATTAAAAATGCATCACCACCTTCATCAATTATTTGAGCAAGAAATACACCAGCGAGGATCTGACGGAGAAAAACTCGATATTATAAAGAAAACTGAACCTGGCGTAAAGACCCTCGCAATATACAGACAATAAATTTTAATAATACATCAAAACTTCCCAAAGTAATAATTTTCTCAGCAAACTTTACGTAATTGATATACAATACATTCAAAACAAAGTAAGCATATTTAAGATACAATGAGAATTGTACCTATTATACGCTTTATTAAAAAAACTAAGGTCACAATTGAAACCAACCAACTGTACCAAAATATTTTCTTCGAATGATATTTTAACAAAAATAACATTTTTTATCAATGTAGCGTGAAGAGTGATGTTGTTTCATTTATTTTGTGATGTCTGTAAAAGACATTATTTCCAATAAAGTGGAAATGAAAATGAAATTATTTTGCAATGACGTGTACTCACACAGCGATCAATTTCATACTAGTTCAAATTATATAACAACCTTGTAATAACAGTGTAATTGTAGACTACTGTGGTTAAAGATTCTAATAAGAGACTAAACACAAGTTCTATGTTAGAAATAAAGTCAGAAAGCAAAAATAATTACTCCTTAGTTCCACACTTAATAAAAAATTACTTCATTGGAAAGAACTTGTAATCTACCTGGATATGTAAGAAGACAGCAATACAAAAAAAAAATATTTTTGACAAAATTTCTCTTCCTTGATCAATGATACCAATTCCTTTATTTATTGTTTTTATTCACAATCATAAAGTAATAAAAGTAATAATGAAATTACCTTGCATGTAAAAAGTTGGAAAGTATGACATACATTTCAACTTCACTTAACAATTGATATAAAATATCAAGTTCAGGTTGGGAAATGATCATTTACTCATCAGTTGATATGTAATAGGACAGTTTAAAGTGGAAAATGGGCACTTCCCAACCCAAAAACTGTTAAGGAAGTGGACCACTTCCCAACCTGGACTGTCACATATCATCGTACCTCGAGTTGGTCAACAAATTTCGGCTTGGTAGTGAAGCAGCTTCCACCTCAGTATGTGATTATACTATAATATATCAATTACCTATTTACCATATGTAATTTCATTGACTAGGTGCCATGCTAAGTGTACAAATTTATTTACTTACAGTTTTACCTTGAAGTTTGTTATTTGAAAATTAGTTACCACTATAAAATCATTTTATTATTTATTAAGTTAACAATTAACAATCCAAATTTTCGCATGTTTTCTTCCGGACCCTCGTCAAAGTGTCCTACCCACCAACATTTTGGTAACATATAGTAGGGGCCTAAGTTTGAAACTACCACATAAAAAATCCACAAAATTTTTAAGAGAATAGATTTCAAATGAGGCTGTGATCAAACTGGAATATTTTTGTAAACACGAAATTTCCAAAAAACTGCTTACAGTTTTTTTTAATTTTCTCACCACGACGATAACATCGAAAATCAGAAATATTGCCGTTTGATCTTTTGATGTTTTATCTCAAAAACACATTTGTCAGTTTTTCCAAAAACTAGCTTAAACCGCTATGCTTTGCCCCCTAGGATACCCTTGCATTAACACCTTCTTAGAACTTCAAAAACAGTCGTGGATTTTAAAAAGAAAATATTAGATCTTCATTTACATAATTTCCAAGACCAAACCACAACATTTTGCTTATACTCATTTCTATAAAATTAAAAAAATTAAAGTTCCTACTTGGAATAATCGTGTTTTTGACCCTTTCGAAAAACTTTACAACATAACCAATATAAACTTCATTTACAGAACGAATTAATAGAACTTAGGGTACACATAGAAGGCCTCATTCGTAATAATTGCTGTATTGTTCTACAAAATTTACTTTCTATTTTTCCATTGCATGCACTGTTTTTCATAATAACTAAGCGAAAGTAGAATGAACGTTCTAAAATGACCGAATAAATAAAACAAATTATTTATTACCACTAATCTTATTACTTTTTTGCAATTTCGCAACACATGATTTAATTATCTCAAAAAAAAAACCACCAAATTAGTTGAAAAACCTAATTACATTTTATTTTATCCGTCGATTAAGTAAGTACAAACAAAAGACAATTCATCCCTTCTCAAAGAATCCATTCATTCAATATAGCCACATTAGTGTTGCCAAAGCAATTTATCTCTATTGTTAAATTACAAAAAAGTTGACTATAAATTGCGCAACCATCCAACTTATTTAAAATAATTTTCTGTGACACAGATCTCACAACAAGCTTATTACCAATGGTAATAAAACCATGACGTTCTTTATAAAGCAAGCCACAATCAATCAATATCGATCATCCTGTGACACCATAACATAAATTACATTAAAAAACAAGGAAAATGATGCTCCGCGAAAGCATGCATTAAAAAAGTAAACATGTTGGAACGAAGTAAACTAGATTAAAAATTAGAAATTTCCAACTATCACCCTATAAATAATTTCGACGTAATGTGGTTACGGTGTTTGCGATAACGAAACATTTCAACAAAATTGTATCTAAGTAGATTAAAACTATCACGAGAATGTTTCTAATAGTCGGAGCCAAATATTTCTTTTGCAAATGGTCCGCTTACTACGTTCACCTTGGCACATTAACTTTTTTCTTATTTACGACAAAATTGCTTATGCAATAAATTTGGTAAACAACTCGTACTAGAATTAAACATTCATAAAAGCAGAGTGGATTAACCCTAAACGGTGACGCTTGAAAATAAACGAGGTGGAAAGTGCAATAACAATACTTTAAAACAGCTAATTATAGTTTGCAAAAATTCTCATTACAAAAGATAATGTCTTACATAATGTACACATATTTGATCTATGCATTTGTAGAGAAAATATTAGCTTGTCTCTAAAAAAGTGCACAAAAAGGGATAAGACGTCAAGAACTATTCCTGAAATAATTGAAGTAATTTATGTTAAATATAACAGACATAAGCTGTACGTGTAACGGTCCAAATACGCGTTTTTTATTACATAGCCATCCACGAAGAGCAAAACTTGCTTTTGCCGTTTAAGTATGACCGGCTTAGCAAAGTCGAGGACAACAAGAACTGACTTAAGTCACACAAATATCCGTTGCTTTAGACAGTTTCGAGCAAGAATGATTTGGAATAAATAGCTTAAGGTTTTTTCCAAGCCTCAAGAGTTGAAATATATGTAACATCAAGGTTACACAAGACATTGTCTGCTCCATTAATTACTTAATAAGTAACTTTGCTAGTCAGATAGATAAAACAACAAAATACAATAGTTTATTTTTCGATTAAGAATACATTGTCGTTGGGCTCGGGCTAATGTGATTTTCGATTTGATCGACCTTGCGTGCACGTTCGTGACCTTCATGGTCGGGAACCAGTTGATTTTTTTTGTCTCGATGAGTTGTCCTGTCAACTTATGTTATTATAGCGAAGTTCGATGCGAAGAATAAGCACTGTACGTTGCTAATAACATGTTTTTGCGTCTGTCGAAGTGGCGAACGTGTGTTATCTGGTCTGCATTAACTCGCAGTTCAACGACTAATAAAGGCAAACGACACTTGGCAATTTGAAATTAAAATTTAACCGTTTTTCATAAATAAAACATCTGGAAGATGGGCGGCACTCTTCCGAAAATGCCTCCCCATATTAAGGTGTGGACCAGCAGACCAAATAAAGGTGGGATTAACCCCTTCGACGATGTTGACTCCAAGTGAATCAACATTCGGGAGGGGGCGCCAGTACTCCAGCATACCTTAGAACAATACACTACAAATAGTGCGTGCCTACACAATGGAATCGGATTTTAAATGGTAGGAGATACCGAGTGAGAACTACAGAACGCGTCAACACTCCACGATTTCTGGATGATTAATCAAAATCGCATGAGCGATATGGCCATGTGGCAGCTTCGACAACGTCGGGGCTAAAATGTCCGAACAACGTGAAAGACCCTCCGGTATTGATCGAAAGGTCCGGACCGACGTTTCCACCTTGGTGACGCATGCGTCTCTTTGCTAAGGTCAAGGTCATATCAGTATCATCACCGTATATACCAATAATGTCTTGCATCAGAGCCATAAAGTAAAAAAAAACTATAGTGTAACTTTTATTACAAATTCAGAAAAAATTTCATTTCTTCGAGTCACTAGCACAACCAGTCACGTGAAAAATTTTTCAAATTTTTCACACCTCACGGTTATTTTTAACTCCTTCGTTTTAGAAGTTGTCACGGTGTATAATCTAAAGGTCACATCGAAAGAGTTCAAAAGAATGAAAACTGTGGGGTCGCAAAAATCAACTTCTATCTAAATTCTAAAGTGTTCTGAATAAACACGATGTTTCATGTACAGTCGAACAAAATGAAAATTCCTTTAGGAGCTGGTTTACAGAAAACGAAATGAAAATTTTAATCAGAATTAAACTAATTCGAATTAAGTTGCCATTTATTTTGCATTGACAAAGGTCAAGTTAAATGAAAATGTAATTTTTTAAATGAAAAATTTAACAAACCATTTCTTGAAGAAAATTATGCACTAATTAAACATTGACGAAAAAACAAATCATTATTTTATAATTTTTTTAAACTGTTTTTCAAAATAAAATTATTTCATAAATCAATTAAAATACACAGTGATCCACAATAACTGAATATGTTGGCAATCCTGACAGTTTATCAAAAAAAAAAAATGTATTACATTAATAATAATTTGTTTTTTTGTAAATTGTAAATTTCATCTTATTAATGCATAATTTTCTTTAAGAAATGGTTTTTGTTGTATAACAATAATCAAAAAATAAATTTTGTAGCAGAACTAAAATATAATATAAATTATGTTAATTAATTTTATTTTGAAAAAACAGTTAAAAAAATATTAAGTTAATAATGATTTGTTTTTTTGTCAATGTCATTATTAATGTATAATTTAAAAAAAAAACTTGACGTTTGTCAATGCAAAATAAATGATAACTTAATTCAAATTTGTTTAATTCTGAATTAAATTTTTATTTAGCTTTCTGTAAACCGGCTCCTAAAGAAATTTATCTTGAAACTACGTCAAGTTTGCAATCCGATAATTTACGACCCTGCCTGCTTGCGATTAGAAGGGTCGGCAGCCAGCAGGGGCTGATTTATTGAGGCGTCATTTTCATTTTGTTCGACTGTACCTGATAGAATTCATTTTCTTTGTGATAAAAGAAAAACGAATAATAGACGATAAAATATAACTGATTTAAATTTGTGAAGTCTGCTTTGACAACGTTGCGTGTAAATGTTTCGCAAAAGCAATCTACTTACGCAACGGCTCAATAAACTTTATTTTACCTTACGGGGGTATTCAGTATTTCATAAATAAAAATCATTGTAAAACAACCACGTATATTTTTGGAACTTCACCAGAATCGTCATTCTACCTAGAGATGTCAAAGAAAAAAGTACAAATTTATAATATAATACTTTTTTAACATACATAAATCAAAACACAACAGTCACATAACTCATACGTACACAAATCCAAAAATAGAAACTGCAACACCCACATTATACAAAATATATTTCTAAATTTGCATATTACAATAAACACATTGTTCCACTTTCATGCACACAAAAACAACAAATCTAAGTACTATTAGCCTTAGTCCAGTTTTCTTAAAGTCAAAGTAAAAATTTTCATTTAAACGCGAAAATTCTATACTAAAGATCATTCATTTTACAAGAACAAATTGTACATTGTACCTAAATATATTTTTAAGTTAGAATCTGCTAAACTCCAATACATACCTACAGGGTGTTAAAAAGAATGTAAAATATTTCAGGAAGTAATAGTATGGACTAAAAGGCGTAATAAATATAGGTCTGCAAAGTAACGGTTTCGGAGATATAGAAAATTATTCGTGTTTTGAAACATTTACTTGCTTACTAGATTGCTTGAACAAAAAAGAGAAGCTTCTAGTAGAAATTCTAAAAATTTTCACATTCAATATCTCCGAAACCGTTATTTTGCGGACCTATGTTTATTTAGACTTTTTTGGTTAGGTATTTTGGTCCATAATTACCTTCTTAAATATTTTACAATGTTTTTTAACACCCTGTATAAAATTAGTTATCCACTCTAAAATTTATACAGGGTGCGACAGAACGCCCCAGAGAAAAATTTCAAGTAAGATAAGATACCAGGAACATGGAAAAAATGTTTGAAAACTTCTATCTGTAAAAAAATTTGATATTTATTTTTTGACATTTGACATTTTTTTATGTCTGTTTAATGATACTGGTGGTACAAAAATTTTGCAAATAAAAGCAAGAAATAACATTGAACAGAGCTATAATTTAGGATACAGCTTCCTTCTTTCCTCTTTTAATAGTTCTTTTAATAGCAAAAAAAATTGAAAAATTATTTTTTCAACAGAAAAAGATGGTCAAAATACAAAATTTAAACTCTCATAACTTCAAAATTTTTATAGATATGTAGATAAAAAAAATTTAACATTATTTCTATGTTCCTGACATTTGACATTTTTCTCTGGGGCTCGAGTTCTGGCGCACCTGTACAATTTAAAATAGAGTAGAATCTCCATTTCGTTTTCAAATGTCGATTAATTATTTAAGAAAAAGTAAACCCATGCACAGTTTTTCAGTGCAATTCTATCTTCAAAAAGGATACAGTTATATGTGTAGAGTTATTAAAGTTTACACTTGTTTTTTTATATAAAACATCATATGCCAGTCCTTTTTATATTAAAACAGATAGTTAAAAATAAAACAGAGCAGTCGACATCAAAATAATAAACAGTACATTGCTCTCGCTATCAAAAGCTAAGGCCGCGCGAATAATAAAAAAAGTTCAAGTTTAAACAGGCTGAAGGTCAAGTTTACAACAAAAATTCCAAATTCGTTAATCTTGAACGTTTTGAAATGTCAACGAACTATATCACCTCTAATAATGTCTAAATTATCGGAATAGGTGGGTGCGAAACCATTGTGTTTTATAAGTCTCTCCCATATGGAAAATTGTTTATGAAATATAATTTCTCTACGTTTAAAATGTTACTCGTAGCAAAATCAAAAATAAATTACCTGAAGAAATATTATTAATGCATGAGCAGGTGTCGTTATCAGGAAGCTATTTATAATGAAAGGACACATTTATATTGTACCACTTTTTAAAACATAACTCAAAGTGCGTAAATATGTGATCATTTTACATAATATTATGCTTTCATTGAAAAACATTAATTTCGATAAAATTTACATCCATTTTGATTATGTTCGAGTCCGATTTGACCTCCCTTCCTACATTCACCAAAAAACAACAAGTGACTTAATTACTTAAAATTATCATGTAACATTGTAATTGCAAGATATCAAATTCCAGAAATTCTATAAATATTTTCAATAAATAGTTGTACGATGTTCGAAACTAATTACACTTATTCCAATCATGATGTGTAAAAGCGGTATGTACTATAAAATAAAATTGGTTGCAGATTCATTTTACCAACGCGTTCGATTTCACCTTCACCTCTAATTTTTATTTTTAAAGCTGATAAAACGTGGGAACACGTAAACATTTCTAACACAGCTGCTGTCATTAAAACTATATATAAATTTCCACCGAGTTATGTAAAACAAACAGTCAATTTTACGTTTGTATATGCTGCCAGCCAAGTTGTATCGTAACTTAAGCGAAAATAATGAAAAATCTAAATAAACGACCAAAATGAAACGCTAAAACGTTTACATAAAACATCTTGACAATTTGTCAAAGCGAAATGTGGATTCGGTGAAGTATGTACATACATAGCAAAAGGAAATCGTCTTTGATTTGAAGTAAAAACAGAAGTATCACATATTTATTTGCATTAATTTATTTTTAGTGAAAAATACTGTTTGCGCTGTCTGACTTATCGTAATGGTTTATAAAGGAAACCGACTCGCAAATAGTTCCTTAATAAAGAAAACAAGAACTGACAACTTTGAACTCAGTCTAGAAAATTCTTTTCAATTATGTAACTACCCCACTCTTTAAATAATTGTGGAAAAACTTAGTCATTTGAGATAAGTTCAAAATCGACGAAGGGAAAGAATTTGGTAAATGTCATCGCCAGGCCGATGCCGTTTTAGTCAACGCATCACTCAGTGGCACGGCTAAACTTAAGTTAGTTGTTAACCTCCCCCGAGCAGTGTTTTATGGCTCGATTAGGAAATGTTCATGGTTGTTATCGATCAACCCTTGTGCGCTCCTGGTTTCTTCCCAGCGATGCAAAGGAGTCGGCAAACGGAGGAGGAGGCCGGATATGCGTGTACGCGGTGTCAGCTGCGTGTGTTTGCCACGTGTGCGTACGACCACCTAGTTCACAATCAGAACTCATTCGCTACGTGTTCCGTTCAAACTCTTCAGCTCTATACCTTGTTATCCCCGGATTATAAGGGTGGTTTCATTGATTTCCTTTTAACATATCTTCGAACGGAAGGGTGCATAGGTGTGATTGATGGCTCGACTTGTATCGAATACAGAAATCGGTTCCATCTACTTTTTTCCCAATTGTGAGCCCACACGATTTGTTTCCAGAAGGATCGATAACATCATTTATCCGATGTCTGTGTGACAAAGAATGAAACAAAAGCGGATTCTAACTTTGAGATCGGTTACTGATGTTTACATGTGCTCGGTAAAGTTGTGTGCACTGAGATGCGACGCTCTTATTTTATCAATTAATCTAGATCCATTACGACAGTAACTGTTTGCACAAATACAGTAAGCGTATAAAAACGAACTTCACTTGAAGTCGAAGAGACGCAAAACGAACGGGTACCAACTTCGCACTACTACCAAAGTAATTACCCTTAATAAAAAATGCATTAGTTCAAAGAAAAACAACTTTCCTAAGCAAATTGCTCCAATCATTAAACCGAAAACTGCACTTTTTGTTTTAATGTTTCTTTTAATTTGCTTTAATTATGCACAATATAACTAAAGACTAATAACAGCAACAATAAATCCTAAGTACCATTTACAACTAACGTCACGACATAATTACTATCAAAATGATATTTTTAAGTGTTGACACTTTAATTGGGACACACCTTTTTAATAGATAAAATTTCATTCATTTAAAAATTAGATTAGTGTAGTTTTGTGACACTTATTAATTAAATTTTATAAAATAACTGTACATACACCAATATTCTGTAAAAAAAATCACTA
>NW_025401006.1:10580653-10644105 GCF_015345945.1 Tribolium madens
GTTGAGACATCGGAACAGTAATCAGAAAAATAATATTATTGTTTTTTAACTAGGTATTTTTGTTTATAAATATAATTTGAATCAAATATGATAAGTCATTTATACATATTTTTAAAACTGTTTCAGATTATATTTTTCATTCGGCATTCAACAACATTTTAAAATTTCTAAACAAATAAGGGAAAAATTGTAAAACAACATTTGCAACCCTATTCTTTAAGACATCCAATAAAAAAATTCTCATTAGCTTCGTGAAATAAAAAAACATTTCGTAAAATAAAATAATCATGTTTCAGAAAAAGCAAATAAAAACGAGTAAAATAATTAAATAATTTGTTTTCTTACAATCTCTAGCTATTTTAGGCCGAATGCGTTTTAAAAAATCATCTGAATTTTTATGAGAATTTTTTAAAAATCGTAATTAAAATTCTGAAAATGTTTTTCCTTTGAGTACTTTTATGGGCACATTCTCGTTAAGAAAAAGCCAAAAGTATATGACCTCAATCGATTTTTTCATGCAGAATCCAAGTCTACAACCCGTTTGTCTTTGTTGGTCTTCCTTTTCTTCTTTTTTCGAGACCGATTTAAACAAACGAGTTTCAAATTTGGTTCCCGTATAAAGGAATCAATAAAAACCATCCTCTTCAAATCTATTTTTTGAGAAAGACTTTCAAGTGATTTTCTCAAAATCCCTCGAAAAAAATAGAACCGTTTCCAAATTCGCATTCAACACTCCAAAAAATATAAAGTATACTCTTTTATCAAAAGAGGAAAAATTGAAAATTTGTTGGAGAGTGTTATCTACAAACCCGAAGTTTGTTTTATGTGTAGTTTAAAATCAAACTAATGCAATAAAAATTTAAGAACATAATAAATTACTCATAAAAAACCGCTCCAATTAAATTAATTAATTATATCAAGTTTTATAAGCAGTTTGTTACTAATTTTATGTGTAGGTAGTTGTATTAATGCGTAACTATGTTGTGTCTCAAACCTACGAGGTTTGGTTCACGTTGAGTTTTTAAAGGTTTTCTTTTCTTGGTGGCCGCTGGAAATCACTCAACGTTTCTAAGTACAAATTAATGATGAAAGTTGACATGCTTAGCAAACGTGCTATGTTAGCTAAAATTAACAACGAAAAAGAAAGATATCGATAAATTTGAATAACAGAAGCATGTGACTCGACACTTTGTTACAATAAACTCGCGTTCCAGTCCCCTACAAAAGCATTTCCATAAATTTGAAACAACAACAAAAGATAGTTACACTTTCATACAAAGTAATAAAAATGATAAATCGCCCATTTAACCTACTGTATACACACACCACCGCTTAGTCCAAGTTTTATTATGACGACGACAATAGGATTAACTTTTCCCTATTTATACCTACCTGTATGGTCCCGTTTTTTTTTATAAAACCATTTCCGTAGAATGCGAAACACCGGCTGGGAAAACCATTAAAATTATATTACCCATAAACCTCTTCGATCATAATTTACGCGAAGGCCAATTAAAACAAACTGTACTCGGTCGGTTGCACGATATGTTTTCAATATTTCTGACATGTGTTTTGTACAGATCCGCATTGAAATATCTTCGGGTCGGTGTGTTGAAAAGCCCCTTTTTTCTTGGACGTCGAGTCTGGTGTCGACAGTTCAACCGGCATTCTTTAAAAACACATGACTAGCTACTGCTCACATGTTCTACAGCTTCCTATATTTTAAATTAATGATGTTGTTTTTTACCGACCACCGGTTCTCCACTTGATACTTGTTTGGAACACTAATTTAACCTTAATTGATACACAATCTCCCCTTATAAAAAGTACTCAGTTAATTTGTTTATCAACATATTAAAACTGTGTAACTTAATGACACGATGATTATAAATAACATCTTGTTTCATGCTAGTACAGATAATTATTTGATACTTTTATTATTGGATTATTGTTCGATCGATAAATCGCTTCTAATTAACCCTTGAGAAACCCAAAAAGCACTAACACAATACATTTAACCAAGAAAGAGAAATTTAGGCTCTACACCGAATATTTTTAAGTGTCTACAATAGATGGACAAATCGATAATTTTTATGGCAAGATGGTGTGGTAACTAGAGATAATGTCGGAAAAATTCATAAAATTTCTAATTAGCTGGGCTGATAATTACCTGATAAGAATAAATATAACAAGATAACAGGCTATCAACAAGACAGATGGCATACAACAACTCTTATTTACAAGTTAAGCATCAATAAAAATAATTTTTGTGAGAAGCTAAACAAAGATTCCCAATTACGTAGACAACGTTAATCATAAAATGCCAATGAAGCATTTGTTTGAAAATAAAAAACAATGTATGTTTAAGAAACGTAAAGAAGATGCTGGTTCATAAAACGCAACTTTTATCCTTGCTAAAATCATTGTAGTAGTAAAAAAACAACAATAAAGCTTCTGTAAGTATATCGAAAGTTTAAATTCGAATTTCCCTTTTGTTTCTTTCCGCTTTTCTACTTCTTTAGAACTGTAAGTGAAGTGATGTTAAATTTATCGTCCAGGAACTATTTTGACGCAAGCTGACCGTACCGTAGGGGGTTGACGAAGGGGTTGAACGACGAAAACGAACTCGGTGGGAATCCCAGGGGTAGTTTGACCCCTACAAAGTAGGGTGGACAGAGATGGATCAGAACTACTCTAATTCTTTTCGCTAGGCTTTCAAGAATATAAAAGTTTTGAGAAAAGCAATGCTGAGCAAACAACATTGTGTCACTCAATCTAATGGATTTTTAAATTTGTAAACATTCTTTTATTATACTATTTATTTTAGAGAAAATCCTCCGATTGATTTGTGAAAAAATTGTTTACAAACTGACGTAAATTGTATAATTTTTAAAAGACAATCTAATCTCAGAGACGATAAAAATCTGTTTTAATTCCAGTCTTTCCGATTAAAAAGCATGACAAACAATGAGCGAAATTTATGTACAATCACGACTCAAAATTATTTTCATCTTGTAGTTTCAGATTGAATTATTATCCCCCATCATAAAAAAATCTTAAGCACCAAGAAAGTTTCAATATTTTCACTTGATTTTACAACAAGAAACAACCGGCAAATGATTTAGCAAATTTCTCGGCTTGTCAAGAAATTAAATTCTCTAAACCGTAAATTGTGCGCAATTTATTTCGTCATTATCATAAATCTAGACAAAAAGCTAAATATAATGCATAATAAAAAATTAAAATCACACTACAATTGTAGTAAACGACTATAATAATAATTTAGTTTACTATCTTAGTGTAGCAAACATTTATATTTAACAAACACAACAAACCCATATTTCTGAAATTTAATTGTTTGCAGGGATGTCACTACTTCATGACAAAGTAACCCCGAGCTTTACAAATTATAACCCAAAAATCCGACACAAAAAATAAGGGGAGAAAAAACAAGTTATGAATACAAAGCGAGAATTGAGCATCATTATAACAAGACAAGTGAATATATTTCATATGTCCCCTGACTGACACCAAAAGATCAACTAGATACCAGAACCAACACCAAGTGATTGTAATCCTGCCACTCGTAACCAGTTTCGGCCTTTATCCCATGTCAGCACATGAATTTATTAAATTGATTCTGCGACCCTAAGATACTGAAAAATGCATTTCCCCACGTTGTAAGGTTATTTTTCTAAAGCAACACAAATTAAATTACATTTCACTTTGTTTAGTTAGTAAAGATGATTCTGTATCTGGTTTAAATTATATGGTATCTGACACGCAAGCTTTTCAATGTAGGAATTACATAAATGAATTTATTAACAACAAAAGTGATAACACACATCCGTCTGTTTATTTAAAACCAACTGATGTTTAGTATCTGTGCAAACGTCGTATTTTAAATTGTTAAATTATGTAACCTCACTTATTGCAATTATTTGAAACTTAGCTGTAAACGATCCAGTTGACAACCTCACGACCTTTGAATAATTGCATACAAACCACGTACATTCACTTAATCGTCAATTTAAAAATAACAATAATCACACAAAGCCTTATCACCCGCAATTTTAGCATTTCAATGAATCAGGAAATTTATCTAATCTGTAGTTTGTTAACCTCTGATTTCATTTTACACCATCATAAAACGAACAACAATCTCGTTGGAGATCTATTACAAAAACACAAATAAATAATGCATTGTCAAGGGAAACCCATATTAAACCGGCGAACAAAGAACGATATATCATTCTTCAACAAGTGAAAAACCTCAACTCAGAAAAAGACAATATTTCGAACAATGATAAATCAAGATGATACGATAAGAACAAAAACGTAAGATTAAAAAATAATTAAAAGTGATGATGCGGAAGAAGCCCAAGGCTTGAAAGAAGATTTTCGTGATTCATAAGCCTGGAGGCTGGCGTTGTGTTTACGACCGGAGAAACGGTGAAAGTAAACTGCAGCAGGTAGATGTGGTTCTAAGAATACCGCATGAATCTACCAGAAATTCCGAAGGATACCTGCCTTGACGGACAACATCGAAATATAAATTCACACCACACCCTGACGGCTCCTACTAAAAAACCAACTACAAAAATATATAATAACCTAATAGAATTACGTGACAAGAATGTGAAGATGGATAGGTAGACATCTAAGAATTGATACATCATTCAGGTTGTTTTGTGAATTTAAAATAATAAAATAAAGAATCTCATAAGTCATAAGTAATGTAAGACCATGTCCGAGTTAGATTTCAAACTTTAATTTGCTAAAGGCTACAAAATAATGACACTGAATCACATAATATGATCTTTTCATGTCAAGATTCAATACAAAATACAACATTTTCGAGTGATTCTCATAAGACCTAGAGATCATCTTTAAAATAAATCGGTTCTACCAATTTGGTGATTCATGTGTTATTTTGGAAAAACCTATTTATTTGATGACCGATAAATAACACCTCGTTTTTGATTAGTAAGATCGTTAATAAATTAGAAACTTTATTGTTTCATTTTTATTTAAACTGTGGCAAACATTTTATGATTGATGTTATGATTACATATTTGTATTAGCAGAACAAAAAGTACAAATTTCCAAAATTAATTTAGTTTTACGATGGCACCGTAAAAAATAATACAACACTGTTTGTGTTAGCATCAACAAATATTTAAATTATCGACAATCAGCCACTTTACTTGCTTCTCACTATAATAAATATTTGCTTCTTATTATTATTTATATTTCTGATTTGCCGCAACTCCATTCACATTACAAATACTTACCAAAATATTCATAAATGTTGTCAAATTTGGCGAGAGACTAGAACGTAATAACCGTGCTAATAAATAATTTTAAAAAAATCAATTTATTTAACACAGGAGGTACACGAAAAACAATTGCTACACAACAAAAAATTGTAATTACATACTTTTTGACGAAAATACCAACATTTAACATAAATTACAGGTGTGTTTGTGTATTTTCTTATCAAGCTTTCCGAACAACAAACACCTTTCCAAACCCAAACAACTTCAATGTTCTTTTTGATGTAAACTGTAAACTTGTAAACGTGATAAATATTTGTACGATAATTAGACATTAAATGGCATAACAAATTACTCCGCCCTCTCATTCACATTTCCATAAACCAGTGATTTAAACCGTTGAATAGAGAAAGAAATCGACAAACTTTTTGTTAACTGGCACACCTCCGAATTCATCATTCCGTTAAACGCAAAGACAATAAAAAACGAGAAATCCGCCCTCATCTTTTCGCGTGTCTATGGTTTGTTATTTATGACCGTGATGCAAAAATTTATATGTCCATATCGCTATCGTTCTTATATTGCGATTTAAAAACCATTATTTTCGATATAAACTTAAATATTTCAATGATTTGAATAATAAAACTCGCGTTTTATGGGTTTACGAGTTTAGGTTATAAATCTAATTTATTGTAGGTTCATTTTTGTTTTAATACTGAAGGAATTATTTGTGATTCTTGCTCGATATTTTAATAAAGTCATAAAACTCAACGAATAGCGAAACAAAGTCTGTTAAACGCAGCGGAGTACCAACATCAAAGAAACCTAATTTTTATGGAATAATAGACATCAACCACAAAAGGTAATATCCGTCTTTTGGAGCAGCAAAGAAAAATCAATCATTAGAAATCAAAAATAAACAGTATAGAGAAAAGCAAAATTGAGAAATAAATTTCAAATTTCTCTCAACACGTCAAAATCAATAAAGCTTAATTAGAAATATGCTCACACGGTTTTAACAAGTCAAACCAATGCGGGCGACTACTGATAGCTGATGATTTGTTGAATGCATTTTAATCGAAATGTAAAGTAGTCGGAGAATAATGATAAGAAAGCCATTTCAATTTCAATTTTTTTTAAATATAATATTAATAAAAAATACTTTCTGTTTGCTCATAAAAGCGCACAAACAGACAAATCTTTAGTCGTCCCTTTTAAACATACAGAAATGCTTGAATTTATGGTAAAAATTAAAAAGAACAAATATACGGGTACAACTCTTACTTGAAATACGTAACGACAAATAAAAAATGACACTTGTGTATAAATTTTGTTTTAATGATATCGTAAAATCACTATGACTCTTACAAATGTGATGCCCAGCCTGAGTAAAATAAATTGTAAATATTCTCAGTTCATATTACAATGCTCTTGCACAGATAAGTCTAAATTAGAAAACCAAAAAATGTTATTTAAAAAATACAAGTACATATATAACAATCGATAAAAGTTCAAGTAATGTTTACTGATTAAACAAATACAAATAACGATACTTAAAAAAGCGAAACTGCACTAATCAATTTTTAACGAAATTAATATTGAACATTACGAAAATAACCGGCAATTTTCAAGCAACCTGGAACGAAAATTTTAAACTAGCATGACACGAATAGATAGAGCGTGAAATGTTAAATTAAAATTACATAACTACAAAACCTCGTTTTAGACAAAAAAGTTAAAAGTCATATGATTAGAAGCCAACAAAACAAAAGATAATTAACTTATTAACAACAAAATTGGTAATCAAGGACACGTTTATTCAGCTCTGGTACCCAATTGTGGATATTTCTGGCCAATTATCTGATAAGACAATTGATCGTATAAAGGTCGTCGATAAGAAATGAAAACATGTGATTCCCCCGTTAAAAAAATTTGTCAAATGAGAATATTAGAACAGCTGGCGTTTCAAAATCATTTGAAATTTAAAAAAATGTACCTATTACTTAACAACATTACTCATTATTATTTTTTATATTACAGTATAGATGTCATAAATATGTGAAATAAAATTTATGGCCCAATTAAAGTATCTTTATGTAAAAACAACACTACTGAATGTTGTAGTTGTGTGATAAATTAATAGGCAGTAAATATAAGAAAAATAAGCACTAAAATTGCAATTACAATACAAAATCAATTTGGTAATAATTATAGAGAAACAATTTAGTATCAGGCGTGACCACATGCATCAGCTAAATTATGTAGTTCAAAATAAGACAGAAAAAATGATCAACTGCACGACTTGTTTATTCAAAAACTGCTATGAAATTACCAAATACATAGTTTTTTCTACGAAAAATAAACGCAAATAAGAATACATTCACTTGTCTATAAATTAAAATGACAAATTTTGTTATGCAACCAATAATTATGATTTAGGACAGACGAAATTCAAGTCATTATTTTCCAACGTCACACCACAACATAATAAAGTATACAATACTCATTCAAAATGTCAACATCAGCTTAAATTGTTTACAGATTTAATAATTATTAGTATCACAAGACCAGAAACCGTCATTTGAAAGTGCAAGCACTTGCAAAACAGTTTTTGGTCGTGTGGTACACACTATTTTTTAGTCCGACCAATTTTAAATTGTCTCAAAAGTTCAAAAAAAATCAAATACATAATTTGTGCTTAAAGAAGTTATATGTATTCAGGTTGGCAACACAATGTCCAAATTAAACTCCAAATTATTAAATTAACTCCAAATTTAAAAAAAAAATCAGTACATCAAATATTTGCTATAAAAACTGATGAAAACAAACCGCTTGTCATTTAAGACATAAAAAACCACAGATGTTAACAGACAACCAATATTGCCAAGATTTGGTAATTTTTTGATGACCTAATAGTACATAAATAGGGCTGTTTCCAAACGATGTTGTCGAAAATCAACATTCCCGAACGAAGGATCAAAAATGTTGTTTATTTTTCAAACTTTTCTGCTAAATACAAGGTGTTGTACATAATTTTACGTGGCCTACGCCTGTAAGATGCAATCAATAAATACATATTCCGAGACGAACTCGATTACAAATTTAAAAAAATTAGACAATCTTTCGTTTGTTCACACAAAATTACAACTTATTTAGTTAGCTAGTGATTAAGATAAATAAACTAGAATCATATTCATGCCATAATTGTTTCTAAAAAACTGCAGTTTATGACTATTAATAAAACAGTGATTAGTTTGACTACTGTCATGGGTTTCCACAAATTAAATAATCAAATTTGCATTTTTTGTATCTAGTGTTTTGTGAGTTTTGTATATTTGGGTGCATACATTAGGCGTAAGCCTCGTAAAGTTGTGTGAAACACCCTGTACTATTGAAAACAAAATATTTTACTTTGGTCGTCAATGTCACTTAAGTGACATAAAGTTGTAAAGCAAACATCAGGATAGTGTTAACCTTATTTTTTACTACTGTCAATCATTGTCAAAATTTAAAATTGTTAAAACGTTCTTTGCCACTTGCTGACAATATACAGTATGTCCCCGGATTGAGATTACAAGAGGATTTTTTTTAATTGATTTTAGGCCAAAACTGCAAAGGAAAAACATTTGTTGCTTCACCTGAAACGAGCAAGTCTGTAATTAAAACTTCATTATTCTGATTCAGTAAAAAGAAAAGTTAATTTTTCTCTGTTTCAAGTCCTATCACATTGGCGGTTTAATTTATTTGAAACTATATGTCACTTTGACAATTAATTTATTAATTAAATAATGATTCGTGTTGTTTCTTTGAGTTGTTATTAATTAAAATTATGTTTTTCACAAAGATTTTTGTTGCGTAAACTCATTTGTCAAAGTGACATCATTATCAAAAAAATAAAACGCCAATATGATGGTATTTAAAAAAACAGAGAAAAAGGAAAAAAGTCCAAAATCAAGAGAAAAATAAACTTTTCTTAGTACTGAGTTAGAATAATGAAGTTTTAATTACAGATTTGCTCGTTTCAGGTAAGGCAAAAAATGTTTTTCCTTTGCAGTTTGGCTAAAATCAAAGATAATTTTTTTTCCTCTTGTAAACTCAATCCGAAGACATACTGTATATAACAGTACTTTTTGTTGTACCCAATGTTTCTGCAATTTGGTCCATGACCAAAAGCAAAGAAGACGACTTAAAATTTTTGAACAGTGGAATATTTTTGACATATTTTTTGACAATAATTTAAAATTGTCATCAATGTATACTTGACTTTAAAATACTTGGTTTACATGACTTTTTTGAAGTTTTGATAAAAAAATGATAACCAAAGTATTTTGTCCGCAATAGTAGTTATTATTAACATGAAGATGAACAAAATGGATATTTGAGTGAACATTTAAAAAAAGTAAATTTTTTTTGAAAGCTCACTTATTACTAAATAAGGTTTTTTTTTAATTTTTAATAATGCAAGCTATACTCCTGAAAAAAATGATTGACGAGCTCGAAATAAGCCTAATTGCTTTATTTTTACCATGTTGGTAGATGATAATTTTATTGGTACAGAATAATCTATTCTAATAAAGAACGATGTATCCACGATACAAAAGAAAACAGGTGAAATGTAGGAAAGAATGCATTAGTTTTTCTTCTTAATTTTATCTCTTTCAATAAATATTTGCCGTCTGTAGCAACTTCTGATTACCAAATTTACTACTTTACCAACACAAACAATACTACCAATTCTCAAAATTACGTAAATTCCAATATAAATGACTGGTGGATGTAGTAAAAATCAAAAGTTAGAGTCATTTCCAACACAACCGGAAAAGCATGTAATAAAAATCAGGGTGTTTGTAATTCCAGCATAGTGTGTTTTTCTGACGACGGTTGGTAGTCAACCCCTACAAGCGAAACGATGAAGAAATAACCTAAATAAACAAAGCAAACCAAGCCGGTAAAGCTAGGATTTGTGTAATTTGAAAAAACTGTAATAATAAAGTTATATCAATGAAACACCACAAGAACCTCTCGGGACTAGAAAAAAGAACTGGTGAAACCCTCGCTAAATTATTTACAGGGGTCGGACTTGAAGTTAGTTATAGGGAATGAGAATAAATCTCGAGACTGTTCATTGAGTGTTTTATTCATTCAATCGGTAGAAGAAAATAAGTGAGTGCAGACTGTAACGAAAGCGAAATTGCTTATTAATTCGAATATGGGAATAGATTTCCATATCGAAACAGCAGGCAGTGTGCTGTGGCGTATCATCGAAACAGTTGCATGCAGCAGCCCACTCGAATCTCGAATAATTGTTGAATGGTAATGCGTCCCGCTCTCAATTACAAAAGTACAGAAGGGGCTACCGGCGAATTAGCACAACTCCACGTCAACCGTTTATAAAACTCTTAATAGAATGATTACTGTGTAACGGAGAACTGTTGCCAAGCGGTTGCGGCCTTGTTTCAATGCACCAGGCTGCAGCAGCATCACCTTGGTTCGAACTTGCCACAAATCACAAATCACACACACACGTCACAATTTAACACTGCCTTCGACCGGGGACTCACCTATTTTTTTCCAGTTCGTTGTGAGATGTCCTGAAACAGAAGAAAAACAGTCACATGTCTGACCAGAACAAAGGAACGTGCACCCACGTTTTCCGTCGGGGTGGCTCGGCTTGTCTCAAACTCACCTATTGCCCTGAGATTTTTTATTCTTTGGCCTTTTTGAAGCACTTCTGAGATCATCGGGAATTCGCGCGGTCGAGGCGTAACCATGTTCAGCTTCTGAAACAACAAAACATTGATAGCGTCAAAAACAGCTGATATACCAAAATAGAAGCGTAAACTCGATTGCGAGAGTCTTTTGTTCGACCACAGCCTACTGACCTCTCTCTCGTCGTTCTATATATTCTGCTGCTTGTAGTAAGACATTGAGGGCGCTCATATTAATGAGAAATTTGATGGAATACTAGACAAAGGACCGTCCCGCAACGAAAGCACGTTCCCCACACACACTCGGAACACACTGACTGGCGATTTATCGTATCGATGTATCGTGTGGCGGGCTCGTAGTTGGCACTGAATGCGCAGTACGTTCAGCGCCGCCCGCGATTCATCGCGATCACCACTCTGTCTCTGGGGCCAACAGCTGGTCGTGTTTACATTCAGACGATGCGATGGTTGGCATTCCTAATCGAGATGGAAAAACAATTTTCATTAAAATGCATGCATTTTTCATAAATATTTCAACGGATTACTCAATCAAGGGTGCGTGAGATGAACAACACAGTAGAGGATGAATGGCGCCCCGGGTATGCAACTTGCAATTGGAGCGCCACATAATTAGGTCGCGACTATTAGGGGAAACACCGAACAGGAATTTTCCCCATTCCCCAATAAAAATTAATAATTTTTTTCTAGAACGAGCTTTAATTAAAGCTGAAACTTACTAATAGAGTCAGCCGAAAGATATATCGTGTTTACAACTTAATYCGGTATTTAACTTTCACTAATTTTTGTGAAGGGCTAACCGCAAACCATCATTTCTAGACCCCAATAAAGGGAGGTAAACAGTTTTTGTCAATGCTGAGCCAGGCCCGTTTTTCATATACCGTGCGATCAAAAAAAAAATTAGAGTAGGCGTCGATTAAATTCTACAGTTGGCAACACATTGGCTGGAAATCTGGGCTGAACATTTTCCACACAAACTGAAAGTGAAAATGACCATTCACCGTTTTCGTCTTGTACAGCAATACATTATTTCACTCAAAAGGAATAAAACACAAAGTTGTCAAAGTTTCCGCTGACATTTGATGTCAAAAATCAGGATTGCCATCTGAAGGACTTTAATCACCGCTTACTCTAATTTATTTATTTTTTGATAGCACGGTACTTTTGTGTGATGGTTACAGTTTTATATTGGGGTGGTCATAAACTTATTAAAGAAGAGGTTTTTCAGTGTTACAACTGGTTCTAATAAGAGAGAAAAATCTCAAAAGACTCTCATACAAAAGTTTTTTTAATTCACAATTTTTATAGAAATCTGTATAATGATAACATCACATCTGCGTTTATTATAGTGAAATAGGTTCTAAAACTCCGGTTTCTGGGAAAAAGAAAAATTTGTATCAGAAGTGAAACACGTAAACTGTTAACTTTGTTGAAACAAAAACAAATTAAAATATTTTAGAATAAGGGGCCAAATACTATGTAAAAAAACCTTCGGGTCAAATTTCCAAACGACTTGCAAAGAAAAGGCTTTTACCGAATGACAAAGCCTATTTGTACATATTGTCACTTCATTGATAATAATAATATAATAGTAAATGTCTACATATACAAACAATAAAAGTAATTTAATATGTTTTTATTATACCTGCATCATAGTCCTAAATGAAAACACGCTGCAGCGTGCGTAATTTGGCCTTTATAGCACGCTGAAATTTTAAAGTTGTCTAGGTAACAAGAAATAGTGAAATGTGTGGACCAATTACAACGTGAAAAAATGTGCTTAACAACGTAAACTAGTAACCGTCTATACGAAAACGATTTACAAACAACCTTTGATAATTTGATTGTGTAAATTCACATTTTTTCAATCATAAAAGATCGTAAATGGGCAGGTATAATAAAAAATAGCGTATAAAAGCGCCTTTAAAACACTTACGACGTTAAAAGCACTCCGCTGACGCGTCGTGCTCTTAAACCCGTCGTGCTTGTTTTAAACTAGTATTATAATATACTATTTTAACAAAGTATCGTTTACACAAATGTTATAGAAAATAATTAAGTAGGTACAGTATTCACTCTTTAAAATTCTTTAAAAAAACAGCAAACAAATATCTAAATAGTTAAAAAATCAGCAATCGTGTGCTTTCTCTTTGCCAAAAGTTAATCGAGTAGACCATTGACCAAAGTGGTCATGTTGCCAAAATGCTGATGACACTAAATAATGACTTACAAAGGAGTCAAACCATAAATAAAGCAAGGATCGGTACCAGCAATAAAATGATTATGATCTTAATGGGCTATAGTTGACGTCATAAATTACGTCGTATTGGAAGATTATGGTTTAAATATAATATATCTAACATAATCTAGATATAATATATCTAGTTATGGGCATATAATGCCTATAACTATGGTTTAGTAAAAAATATAGCTTGTAATTTACACGTTCAGGAGGTGAAATCATAAATAAAAAACTAATTTCATGATGAAATTTAGACTTCAAAATAAAAAACAGTACGTATAGAGTAATTTTTTGTCCTCAAATCAACTCATCTCTATAGTAAAAGACCTCTCTATTATATATCTTCTCCGGTAAATTGTTTTTGTCAAATGATAAAGTATGTCGAGAAAAGAATCGAGAGAAAATCGCAAAGCAATAAGAATTGCAGGAAACTTTTATACTACTTGTAACTTATTACAACTCTATAATCTCTCTAATCCCTGACATCGATCAATCGTTTCTTTCAGTTCGTCTTTCCTCTCCATGAAGTCTTTCATTTTATAATTAAATTTCGCTTAATCAAAATAAAATCATTAATAGCATAATAAGCAATAATACTTTTGCCAACAACTATACCTATTCAATGAATAATAACTAATTTTAAAAGTTCGTAAAATTACAAAACATCTGCAGAAATTCACAATCAATTATTTTTTTATTGAAAGACAAGGAGTAGTACGGTAGAATAGAGTTAGACTTCATCCTGATATTAATAATGCAAAAGCATTTCTCGAGAATAAATCGACGTGTAATAATCTTTAATTGTATTTTAAATTTAATGAAATTTTCAAAAAAAGACATTAACATTTTACATTCTCTAGTGTCATTATTCCACATTAAAAATTAACAAGTATAAATTATTGCATTTATTTTGCACGAGTTCTTACCTACTGCTGCTGAATGTTATATTTTTTTACCGCTAGATATCAAATTAAATGGAATTAGGTTACATAGACATTAATTAAAAGTTTTTCCAGTAAAAGATATTACTTAATACACAAAAAAGCCCCTGAAATTTAATTAAAAACCATAAAAATTTCAAGCAAAAAAATCGAATAATAACAATTACTAAAAATTATATCATAATTTCCATGTGTGCTAAAAGCACCCTATACACAGTGATTAAAAAAGGTCAAACCAATGTAAAAGCATTCTTTAAGGTTTCTTTAATAAACAAGAAATTGACTTAATTAATTAAAGTTGCATCTTTGAAGAGGTGTATCTACCTAAAGAAAGTACAAATTTTTTGTTTGTAATTTTTAGTGATATAATTGTTCTAAAAGCCACTTAAGTAATTGTAGACTCCTTTTGAATCACTCTGTATAATTAAGTAAAAGGAACGCGTTCTAGTCTCTACATAACTGACTTGTATTGATTAATGCATTTTTTTTTAATAAAAAATTATTTCTGTAACAACGATAAAAGGTATACGCCAATTCCGCTTTATTATTTTCTTCAATGTAGTCCCGGCACCTTAGATTGATCAGTTTACCATGGAAACGGCTCCATTACCTGCTCCCGGGTAATCCATTCATGAAATAACTTGTATGAATTCAGTGATTGATAAATGAAATGGAATTTAACAACTTCGAAATGTACTTAGGTAACTAATTTAATGTAAAACGCTTTATTAACATTAGAAATAAAAAAAGAATTTTCTTTAAACAATTTATTAACAAAGTAGAAAAACAAAACTGTTTTTTTACATTTCTTTAACTGGTTCAATGTTTAACAGTTTTAAAGCAGTGTGAAATACTTGTTGAACTGCTTTTAATAAATAAATTCTCGCAAATAACGTGGGAAGAAGGTGTTCCTTGGCATTCTGGAAATAGATATGACATTTATCTTAAATTTTTGGAGAAGATAAATGAGCTTACAATGAGTATTTTTACCCTCCTGTAATACACGCTAAAGATGGACGATAAATTTGACAAAAAAATTATCAAATTATGAAGATTTATTGAACTTGATTTAATATCACACACTGTGCTAATAACAACAGTTGGAAATTGTAAAATATAAACATAGACGATTTCCCATTCTTCCTATAAAATTACTATCAATGAACAATCATTTTAACAATAATTAATGACTCACAGGTTGGTTAAGCAAGGAGAAATCGATTTTTTCCAAGAGAGGTAATTCAGGATATAATTTATTTGCCACTCGCTCATCGAACTGCTTCAACAATGAAGACAGTCTTGCACAATTGTAAAAAATAAATGATGGACCTTAAATTTAACTTTAGATATTGTTCTACCATAAAAAATTTTTACCTTTATTTGTCGCTTGCAAATTGTTTAGCGTAATTTTTATCGCTTTGTGTAACCTATTTTGCAACATTTCAATCACAACTGACGATTTTCCCAACTTTTCGAAATAATCACCCCATGATGGTTTCACCTGAATCCCATATTTATGTTGGGCCATTAGTTGCAAATCCAAAGCTCGCTTTCTTAAAAAATGATATAAAAATTGATAACACAATTATTGTTTACTACCTGTAAAGTTCAGAAGCTCTTGTTCTTGTATCTTTGAAACCATTTTCATTTAAAACTGAGCCACAAACCAAAGTGCAATTTTGCTTTTGATTTGAGTTCAATGTGATTTTAATGTTACAATCATTTTCAACAGTATTTCCACATAAACACTCAAGAATGTTTGATGCAACGTTGTGGGTAATAAAGGCACGCAGTTCGGTTAAATTCATTTTAGTAACATCGAATTCTAGTGTTTCATCAAGGGAAATAGTAATTTTTTTGGTAAAGTATTTGTGTAGCATGCCATAATTTTCGTTCTCTCTCAAGACCTTTTTTATGCATAAATCTATCGCCTCAGACCTTTTTAAATATAAATGAACATCAGTGTTATTTACTATTTTGCATTCTTCTATTGTTAAAGCCCAATTTTGGCTTTGTGTTATCAATAAATCGATCTGCTTATTTAGGTCTTGTCCTGGTGATAAATAGTCAAATATCGTACATAAATTAATTGGAGACTTATCGATAATATTTTGTGACCAATTTTTTATACTCAAAGGAAAGCTTACATCTCCCAAACGGTCAAGTTTTTTTGAATGTTTACGAATTATGTTACCCTTGACAAACCTGCATCCTGTTAAGTATTCATGTAAATCTTCAACAAATGCAACAATATGATACATTTTTACGACAAAAAATAAACTCTAACGCAAATATTTACAATTTCATGTTTTTATAACCTCAATTTTAACATAACGTCAAATAAACCTGTCAAACTGCAGTTGCACCAACCAGAACAAAAATGTTCAACGTCAACTGACACGTTTTAAGGTTAGGATTATGGTACCTCATTAAAATGATTTTATTGAACATTTAACGTGTTAACTTAAGACTTATTGTATTAAAGTAACTCATTTGTGCCAAAAATGATACCTAGAACGTTATTGTGTACGGTAATAATTTTGTTAACTATATTGGAAGCACATTCCCAATTACTAGAAGGTATTTATTGTGGAAAAAGCAATTGTTACGATGTCTTGGGAGTTACAAGAGAGTCTACAAAATATGAAATCGCAAAAGCGTACCGAAAACTTGCGAAGCAATACCATCCAGACTTACACCGTGATAAAGAAGCCAAAGAAGCAGCAGAGGAACAGTTCAAAATAATTGCCAATGCTTATGATATCCTCAAAGATGACGAATCTCGTTCTGAATATGACGATATGTTGGATAATCCTGATCAGTTATATGCTCACTATTATAGGTACTATAAGAGGAGGATGGCTCCAAAAGTTGATGTCAGGATCGTTCTGGTTGTTACTATATCAGTAATTTCTCTGATACAGTATTACAGTGGATGGCAGCGTTACGATACAGCTATTAAATACTTTATGACTGTTCCAAAATACAGAAACAGGGCTCTAGAAATAGCAAAACAAGACGGACTTCTACCAGACAGTAAGAAAGCTTCCAAAGGTAGAACGAAAATGCCAAAAGATATAGACCAGATAATTAAAAAAGTTATTGAGGACAAAATGGATATTAAGGGCGCTTATGCCAAGCCACGCATTACTGACATTTTATGGATTCAATTGATAATGTCGCCATACACATTAGCAAAATATATCTATTGGTATATCTCGTGGATATGGAGGCATACGATACTTAGACAACCCTACAATGATGAAGAAAAGCTCTACATTATAAGAAAATACTTGAAGATGGGCCAGTATCAATTTGATAGTCAAGAAGACGAAAAGAAGGAAGAATTTTTAAGAAAAGAATTGTGGATTAGAGAAAACTTTGATGAGTGGTTTAAGGAGGAGGAAGAAAACGCAAAAAAACAATTGGCAGAAAGTAATAAATATAAACAATATAGGAGGTACTTAAAGAATCACGGGGTAGGAAGAATGACATTTGATGACTCTTAATTTAATGTATCTAAACTGATTATTTTAAATAGAGTAGGGTACTGTCTAAAAATATTTATTTTATTAAAAATTAAATCAATCACTTCTGAGCTTTGTATTTTTGAATATACCCTTCTTTGTTAAACATCTGTAAATTAAGAACTTCAATTAAAAATGTTACGATTTAGTTTTGTTTTTATTACCTCCCACTCTGGAAGAGTGATGGCCGATATAATTTGCGAGTTGATGCCACCATTGTCACGAAATTGTTTCAATTGTCTTTTTTTCATAGGTTTTATGTAAGGCTCGCCCTTGCTATCTAAAACTTTGTTTAAATTATTTACTAAAAACAATAAATAAAATAACCTAAGTCCATATGGGCTCGTCCATCTCTAATCAAAAACGAACAATAAAACATATTTTCAACTGTGGTTGAAAAACTACTAGTATCTACCACATAATCATAATATTTAACTGGCCGTTCGTGATTTCTCTCATAACATTCAGTTAAAACATCGTATAACATTTTTACAATTTCGTCAATCCCTTGTTCTTCTTTTTCAACATTTGTGACCTTCTCTGGCTCTTTTTTCTGAAAATTTTCTTTTTCTCTCTTTTGTCTTTGCTTTCTCTCTTTTGGTTTTGGTAAATTCTGCATGTCGTAAGTTCCATAAACAAAATTATATTCAGGAACTTGTCGAATTATTTGTTGAACATCAGGAAGCAATTTAAGTAGGTCTTGAGCATCAAAGTCACCATCTGGATTACAAAATGTGGCCTAAACAAAGCCACATTAAAAATTGGGAATTAAAAAAGAAGAAAACATACAATTTTTTCGGCAAATTCTGAAGGCACGTACGTTAAAACATTAACATCAACTGATTCCAGACATTTCTTTAAAATTCCACTAGCTGATGACAGTACTTTGGAGTCCCAAAAAATCTCTTCTGGATATTGGTATCGGTCATTTATGTTATGTTCTGACTCTATTATAGTAAGTTGTTTAATTATGTGACCAATTTCTCTAACTGTTTCCAAACCCAACTCCTCCTTCTCATCTACTCATAAAAAGAAATTAACCCAACAGTAAGTACAAATTCTAAAACTTACGTATTGTTTCAACAAGATTCAGTAATTGACGATAGAACAGTTTTCGTTGTTGAGTATTTTCTAACTCCATGGAGTTATTATTAGTTTGATCAGAATCTTCGCATTCCATTACGACTGTACTAGATCTTTTTGAATTGTAAAAATCTTTCCCTCTTTGGAAAAAATTTCTTACTTGAAAAACTTGTGAGGTTAGAAACACTTTGTATATTTACTAGGGATATTTGTTTGCTTGAATGTTTTTCAGGACGATTGCGCCGGAAGTCTCCCAAGTGCGAATGGGTTGTAATTTTTTATTAAAAATAATGTTTGATAGGTATTAACAAATTAGCTATACAAAGCATTTGCAAAGCATAAAAGTGCGTTAATAGTACAAATAATTTTTAGCACTTGCTCAACTCCGGTAATTTGACTTGTAAACAATTTTTGTTTTGATTTGACATTTGACATTTTATTTTAGTTTGACAAATGTATTGTAGGCAGTGGATGTGTTTATGTGTTTTGTGAATTGGTAAAAGTCACATAAATTTAAAGGTTTTGATTACTTTTGTCAGAACTTGAATTTTAATAAAATTGTGTTCGTGTTAAATAATGCTCAAAATTGTTCCAAGTTGTTCCACTTAAGTGTGACCCTATTAACCTATCGCCAAGCTCTCGGTTAATTGAGCATGATTAAGAAAAGTTTCACACTTCCAGTAATAGTAACCATCATGTAATGAAACAATTCGAACATTAAGTTAATTAAGTCATGCTTAACCTCAACATTACAAAAATGTAAAATACCTAGGGATAAAGACATGTGGACAGTAGTTATTTCAGGGTGTGTGTCATTTTCATTGGTAATGTCGTTGGCGTTTTGTCTTTGCTGGAGGAAGAAGTCGCCTAAGTAAGATTTTCGCTTTTACAGTGCTTGGATTGTTATTTTTTTGTAGAAATGACTTGTTAGGGCTTGATGGCATGGTCATTCAAAAAAACCCTGACGAAAATGTTAATCACTTGCCCTCTGCTGCACCATGTGTTGTTGACGGCCTAAATGCTAGTGCACACAGTGCTGACTTTAACGATTCTAATAATAAAAGGTATTGTTATAAATTACATGTTTATTGCGGATTTGAGTCAGGAATTTCATTTACTTAATGGATATTTATGGAAAGTTTGTTTGCACATTATGCATACCAAAATAGCTTTGCTTGTGACACTGAGAATCTGGAACTAAAATACACTGCTTGTATGTGTGATTTTTCAAGATTTTTTTGTTGGAATTTTGGTATTGCATGCACAAAGCCGCACATGTGAATCATTTTTTATATGGGGTTAAAATTTCATAATTTTAGAAACATTCCTGCCAATAATACACGAAGAAGTCTCCCCGATATTCCCTCAGAACAAGGGATTGCGCTTGCTAATTGGGAACCTATAGGTGATAATTCTTCAGAACATTACGCCACAGTTGGGCAATATCAAAATGGTATTAGAATATTTTTTTAATATTTTATAATAACATTTTTTTTGCAGCAAAGCGTCATACGCTACAGAACGGTGTTGAACCCCGTCCTAGCCTGTCTCAACACAGTTCGATAACTCAAGCCGACGATAATTCATCACCTTATGAAAAGGTGAAATATGACAAAATCAAATCAAAAGAACACCCTTATGCACAATTGCAGCCGACGACAAGCCGACAGGCAGCTTTAGAAGAAAATAAATTGCTTGGTGAAGAAAGAACAACTTTGTTGAGGTGATTTTTACAACAATTGAAGCTTTGAGTAATATATTTGACATTCTCAGACCTAGTGGATCGAGTACCTCATCAGAACCATCAGCACCCCCACGATCACGAAGATCATCCGCCCACAGTGGACTAGGGGTTGATATTCCGGCAGCTTCAGCGGTGGCTGGAGGTATTGCTGCTAGTCCAGAATTGCCTTATATGACTCCGCCCGTAACGCAGGCTAATTTTAGCGGGGATTCACAGGACTCTTCGAGTATGCTTTTATTTAAAAAAATAATCTTGTACGACAACATTTGTTTCAGAGGGTTACACTAGCATTAGTGTAAGAGAGCCATTAGCTAATATTATAGCGCAAACAAAAGAAATGAACAAAAAGAGGGATTTAGACCAGCATTATTCCACGGTGTCTGATGATTCAGGTAAGTGAATTTTGTTTGATAATGTGGTGTAAATTTTTGAGTGTTGCAATAATCATTCTTAATCTAGATTTATATTTTGATACGGATTAAATTACATGCATTTTAGTCAAAGTATAAAAGTACATACTGCAAGGACATTTAAAATAAATATATTTTATCATAGTTAATGGGGGAGATTTGTATCATATTTTTTAATAATCTTTTGAGAAATAAAAAACATGTATTATATCAAAAAATATGGTTCGGACAATTTTTCTTGAGGGAGTCATATTTTCTAAATGTTTGATCTTGTCCTGTCTCTTATTACAACGATTTAAAATTTCAAAATAACCTAACATTTTTTGTCTGATTTCAAATATAAACTTTATGATAAAAAATTGATTTTTTGTAAAACTTTATTTTGCTAATGAAAATATATTTTATTCGAAAACTTGCTCAAGTATATCATTATTGCTCTTGCATATTTATTGCATTGTTTCACTGAATTTTTCTGTAGCTCTACCAATTTTATTTTTACGTAATTTATTACAGGGTGTTCCAATGAAAACGAGCCACCCCGAATATCTCAGAAACTAAAAAGACTGCAAAAACGCCGACACAGATCAATTTTGTTTCTGAGGGGGACATTTTTTGACGTAATTTTTTAAGCACCCTCAGTAATCCCCTAACCCCCACATACCCAAACTTAAAAAATTTAAATAGCACTATCCTACTTGTGGCACATCGAATGAAAGCTATTTTAACAAGCTTTTTAAAACTTTTTACCAAAATTGAATCAGACCATCCATTCATGAGATTCAGGGTGTTCTAATAAAAACGAACTAGAAAGAATTTGCAAAAAAAACCGAAACAGTTTAATTTTGTTTTTTAAAAAGACATCTATTGACACAATTTTAAAAGCACCCCCACTAACCCTCCAAGTTTTCCACCTCAATTTCGGAATTTCAAATGACACTGACTCACTTGCGACAGATCAAATAAAAGTGTTTTTAAAATGTTCTTTAAATCCCTTTTCTAAAGTTGAATGGAATTATCTATTCATAAGATATTCGCAAAAGATAATGTTCCTAATTAGTAATTACTTTTAATAAAAACTATTTAAAAAAATTATAAGAAACTTACTAATATTGTTATTGGCGCTGTAAGAAACTTGTTTTTATTTCTTTATTTTATTGTCAAAATAATCGTACTAAAGGAGAAGGGATAATAAAGTTTCTTATAATTTAATGTAAGTATCTAAAAAATAGCATTATAGTTCTTAAGTTCCTTTGTACCAAAAGATTAGTTTTTTTGCCGATATTTTATGAATGTATAGAAACCATTTCATTTTAGAAAAAAGCTTTTAAAAAGCATTTTAAAGGTGTTTTTATTTTTTGTATCACAAATGGTTGGTGCTATTTGACATTTTAGAGTTAAGTGGCACAGAGGTTAAAGGGTTAGTGAAGGTGCTTTTAAAATTGCGTAAAAAAATTACCCTTTTAAAAACAAAATTAACCTGTTTACCTGTTTCTTTTTTTTTTTGCAAATTCTTTCTGGTTCGTTTTTATTATGGTATCTCATGAATAGATGGTCTGATTTAATTTTGGTAAAAAGTTTTAAAAAGCTTGTTAAAATAGCTTTCATTTGATGTGCCACAAGTAGTGTAGTGCCTTTTAAATTTTTAAAGTTTGGCTGCGTATGGCTTAGGGGGTTACTGGAAGTGCTTTAAAAATTACGTCAAAAAATGTCCCCCTCGGAAACAAAATTGACCTGTTTCGGCGTTTTTGCAAAGTCTTTTTAGTTTCTGAGATATTCGGGATGGCTCATTTTCATTGGAACATCCTGTATGTTCCTTACAACAAAAATACGTCCTAATACATTATCGAATCACGTTTAAATTTATGTTTAGTTCACCATGAGATAATTATTTCTGAGAGTTTGAAATAAATAATCCACTTAGGTAGATGAACATGTGTACACATGTATGTATATTTTTTTTTTCTTATCTTATTAAGAGAGGGTCCTCCAAAAAGTACTTGTTAATACCCACATTTAGATAAGAGTTCTTTAATAGATAGATTATTGTCTTAAATTTAAATTTTTATTTGAGACGATTATTTAAATAAGTATGAAATGAAACTTTGTTAATTACAAATAACTGACTGTATTATTAGATGATGTTTATACGACGATACCCGACCCTAACAACCAAATCTACACGAGTGAAAGCGAAACCTACGCCCGAATCCCTGCTCATCCTATAACCGTCGAGGCCGAAGTCAATCCAACCCCTCGAAATCGCGAAGGCGACGAATTTTACGAACCAGCACCCCAACCACCGCCTCCTAGTGTAACTAGTTTGAAACAAGTAGCTGGTCATTCTCATTCCCGCCAAGGTAAAAATGATCTCAAAAAGTTGGCCAACCTGTTTGACTTGTTTCTTAGCCTCCTCGTCAAGCTCCATAGCTAATATTGGATCCCCTAAACCGGAAAAACGTCAAGCGAACTCACCCTTACCTCCACCACCTGGTTCTAGTTTTGATTTTCCGCGAAATTTGGATGATCTCTACGCCAAAGTACACAAAAACAAGAAGAAGGAAGATTCTGATGGCGAGAAGACTCCTGAGAAGGCGAAAAGGAGTGGGGATAATACGAGTCGAAAGTCAGTGTCGAGTTGCAGTTCTTCTGAAGAAAAGAAGTTCCATTCGGTACAGGGACATCAAGAACACAATTATGAAACTTTACGGAAGTTGAATAAGGATTGTAGTGATCCTGGATATGAGAAAATTAGGCATGAGGAACCAGGATATGCCAGTATTAACGGGCCTGAGAGTATAACGAGCTCAGATCCGGGCTACGAAGTTTTAAAACAGAGGCCTCCCTCGGAACTAGACCCCAACTATGAAGAATTACAACATCGAAGTTCAAACGCCAGTGATTCCGGTTATTCGAAAGTCAAGGACAGCGACGGTTATTCGGTCGTTAATAAACAAAAGAGTGACGATAAATCGAGGACGTCAAGCAGTTACGGTAGTAATTCGCAAGATTTTAGTTTAGATGAACCAAATTATGAGAGTATGCCGAGTGAATCCTTGTCTTCCGAACATAACTACGCAGCTCTAAAGTCGGGTGGAAGCGAATCGGATCCGAATTACGAATCGGTGAATCAAAGTGATCCGAACTATGAGAGTGTGAGGGATTTGGAAGAGCCTCCGTATGAAAAATTAAACGATGGTGATTCGAGTAAGGCGGATTCGGATATTCAAGGGTATGAGAAAGTCATTGGGCGCGGGTATGAGAATATTGACACTTCGGAGAGTTCCAATGGAGCTGGGGATACGAAATCTCAAAAATCTGGGCCGCCGTATGAACATCTGAATAACGATACTGATTCGGAAGTGCCTGGGTATGAACGCATCAAAAGTAAGGAAAATGCGTCATCCAGCATTGACTCGAGTAGTTCGGGGAAAAGTGAGCCGGCTAAAGGGGATAAAGGGTCGAGTATACTTGAAGAAGATGCAATTTTTCAAGTCTAAAAATCGTGCCTACAATCTGGTGCTAAACAAGTTTATACCAATTAATTATTTTCAAACAGTGATATAATTACTTAGATTAATCTTCTTTTTAGATTCGAAACTAATTCAAAGTAGAGATTTTTCTTTTATAGAAATTCTATTTTGATGTCGTGATTACTTAGCTAGAGTTTTACAATTTTTCAACGAAAAGTGAAGTATGTATACGTATTAAGTACTAATCAGGATGTGTTTATTGCATTTATGTTGTCTCATTTGTCTTCCATATAATTTATTTCATTTGCTCTGTGCCAAATAGGTATTCAGTACTTTTTTATGTTACTGTGTTTACAATAGACTGCTTTTAGATGATTTAATGATATATTTAGTTACAAAATTGTTGCAATATTAAAGATTAATATATTTATAATTTTATTTATATTTTATCTATTTATTATAATGTGTAATATTTTTAATAAAAACTGTTTTTATTTAGGTCGTTGTTTAATGTCAAAACAATATAAGTCATAATTTGCATATTCAAGATTATTGAGGTTGTAGTTTCAAAATAAAAACTACTCAACAAATGTAATTTTTAACGCAAAATTTAAAAACTAAAATAATTACATTTTACCCGGCGCATTCACCATTTTTGAGACCTAACTAAATGTTTTTGATAATTTTAAGGTATAAAAAGTTGTTTGTAAAATAAAAGGATTTAAGTATATTAAACTATAAAATGTCAGAAAAGATAAATAATATTTTAGCAAACAGAAAATATTTTAGAAAAAAGAATTAAAAGAACTTGGTTTTGTTTATGACAAGAGAGTTAGTCTAGACAACTTTGATACAAAAATACTATCTTTAAAAAATATTATATACAGGGCGATTCACACAACTTTACGACCCTGACGAACTTTAAACCAGTAATACGTCACTTAATTATAACTTGATTTAAAAAGACTAATGATTATAAACTTATTTGAGATTTGGACATCCCTCATAAAAATCTAATAACGCCAATCAATAAATAAATGACTACAATGGAGTAACAACACATTTTTATTTTAGTAAAGAAAGGGTGAAATGTGTGAAATAGTAAAAAAAACAGTGAAATAACTCAAAAAACTAGAGAACTTAATGCAACAAATTCTCAAACTGATTTCCATTATTTTGTAAACATGCTTGACTGCGCGTCACAAAAGACTGTCGAACTCTCACTAAAATGTCTGTAATTTCTCGGCATGCAGGACGAATTATACAGGGTGTTTCACATCAGGCCTGCGCCTGTAAGATGCAATCAATAATACAGTGAGAAAAAAGTCTGTCTATCAAGCAAGCGTAGAAATTTAAAACGTATGTCTATGGAAGATAAAATGTCACAATGAGAAATGTCAAAATAATTTTTATATTTTTTATGACAGGAAACCGTGATGAACGATTTTTGTGAACAAACACCAACAAGATCTCATTTTAATTTGTTTTGAGACGTTTCATAGAATAATTCAATTTAATTAGCTCAACGTTTTAATTTTTATAAAATAATTTTTTGACATCTAGATAACATACGAACTCAACTAAGACGCCTACTTGATAGAAAGACTTTTTGATCGCACTGTACATATTCCGATACAAACTCGATTATAAATTTTGAAAAATTGGATAATCTTCTCTAGTTTGTTCACCCTTTAAAAAATTACAACGATTTTAGTTTGTTAGTGATTAAGATAAATAAACTACAATCATATTCATGCCGTCTCTTGATAGAACAAATGATAATTGTTTCAGAAAAACTGCAGTTTATGACTATTAATGAAACAGTGATTAGCTTGACAATGGTTTGACAACTACTGTCATGGGTACGAAAATTAAATAATGAGATCTGCATTTTTTTTATCCAGTGTTTTGTGACTTTTGTATAGTTGGGTGCGTACATTAGGCGCAAGCCTCGTAAAGTTATGTGAAACACCCTGTATTTTTCAGAGTTTTCATATCTGCAAACGGAGTTTCGTAAACTTTGTTCTTGAGGGTTCCCCATAAAAAAGTAGTCTAAGGGACAACAACCGGTACTACGTAGTGGCCATGCGTTTCACTACCGACGACTAGCTAATCCCAATATCTCTCGAAATTTTTAACCAGTTGTCAATTATAATTGTCATTGATGTTAGGGGTGTCCGGATTTCATGCTAATTAAACATAACTAAGAGTATCAAGTTACAATTGAATAATGTATAATGTGTTGCATTTAAAGTTCGTCAGGGTCGTAAAGTTATGTGAATCACCCTGTATAATAAGTCTAATTTGCATATTCAAGATTTTCGAGGTTGCAGTTTCATTAGGAGTTCTACAAAATAAAAACTATTAAACAAATGTAATTTTAAACCATTTAAAAACTAAAATAATTACATTTTACCCGGCGCAACCACCATTTTTTCTGACCCTAATAGAAGACCTGACTTTAATGTTTTTGATAATTTTAAGGTAAAAACAAAAAGAAAATGTGTGTCAAAATAAATGAGTGCATCTCTGGCAGGTTGGAAGAACGAAATACTAGTGATACATTTAATATTTCTATATTTCACAATTTTTAATATATCTATAATCACATATACATATATTTCATATCTTATATGTAGCAGAAAACCCTCAGTTCACAGGAATCTGTTGAATGTCCAGGACAGATATCCAAAACGCATTGTATCTCGACCCCCGGATCATTCTTGTAGATGTAGATGAGCTGAAGTTTTTCCAATAGATGGAACAGACTGAACGGTTCTGACCATATCTATTAATTACATACGTTGGGGAAATATAATTACAAACATAGCACATCAATTTAGTAATAAGATAATAGCTAAATTACGGTACTGTCGTTTCGAAAATCTGCCGTCGACGCATATTAATCACGGGCTGTACCCCAGGCAGCCACCCGTGAAAAACTGAGCCCCTTGCGTCGCGGCAGATTAACGACGGCGTTAAGGTGTCGCTTCCTGGAGAGAGAGACCTAACGCTGCCAACTGTAACCAACCTTCCTGTCGTCTTACTGACGACTTCCGGCCGAGGGAGAGGGTGACTAGAATTTGCGTAGCCTACTTTGCCTTGAAGGCGATCGGCCAGTGGTGGAACAAACCCCCCGGATAACCAATCGGAACGCCTAATCACTCGTCGCCATTTTCGTTTTCGCACTTCACTTGTTCAGTCTCGTTTTGACGGTCACTCGTCGAAATCGTCCCTTTTAGGAAACACGGACCATAACCGGGAGGTGTCTTCCAGTGACGTGGCCGATCAAGGACATATCATGTGGGGGAACCCCCGTTTGCGACGTGAGTATTGCTCACTTTTTTAAGTGCCGATGGTTTCGCACAAGAGCTGACGAAGCATGCCGCAACGCTATGTTTCGATTGCTCTTTGTTCCAATTTTTTTTCTTTCGTTAAATAAACTTTAAAAAACTACAACAGATCTATAGTACATGACTTGTACTTGTAAATAAACTATTTAAAATTAAATAAACTGAACGGGCGTCTTGCCGCGACTCTAATAATTAATGAATTAATATGAATTCACCACAGATTGGTAAAATACCATACTATAACGTAATAATTATTACAGTTTACCGTTTTGTTTTTTAAATATACATTTTATGTAATACGTTTCGTAAATGCAACTAAAAGAAGAACGAACAGCCCATGCCCTGGGATAACTGTCTAATAAAGATGACGAAAAATAAACGAAACACTGAGGGATGATTAGAAGGTGGTGTTTGTCGGGTCCGTGGGTGATTCGCCGTCGTTGGTGGGAAGAGGCGCCAGCTGGGCCCCCGGCGAGACGAGCATGGTGGGTTCGGTGTTGCGCCGCTTCATTTTTCCCTTCATCTTCTTCAGCATGGTGGCCTGGGGAGGGGCGCACACACAAACACTCATTAAAATTCAACGTTTGGAAAACAATCAATCAACTCTACTTGAATCAACTGAAAAAGCAATAAATCGAACAGTACATGACGAACAAGCAAAATATTATACATGCCAATGAACATAAACATGATGGAAACTTTAGAAAACACAGTTGAGTTTGTGAGAGAGTGGTGTGTTTTATATGGAACGGGGTGGGTCTAGTCATCGGTGCTCTTGCCCCCCTCCCCATTGGCAGGAAGAATGTTCGGTTCTGTAGGCCGACGCTTGAACTTATTTTTCTTCAGCATGGTCGCCTGCATCAACGAATTCGATTAACGAATGTACAACAACAACTGGTGGAACACTCAACAGCGGATATTCAGCGGGTTCTTTACCGTCTTACGGGTTGTTTTTATGCAAACCTCTACTATAGCACCACCCAAATTAAGCAAAAATTTACGCGTGATCATCGAATTGCTTTTTTAGTTCTACAAACAGCCGTGAGTGAAGGAGGTAGCGCCATTGAAGAGGAGCAAGCCACATTTTCCACATCAGTTCAATAAAACAAAACATTATACAACGGGGTCTCACATCAAAATTTTATTTTTCTAATTAACTTTTTTACTTCGTTCCAAAAATAAATGATTACTGTCTTTTCACGATAATCATAATTTTCTACCATTTGAGTTTTTTGTCCAAATGTCATATGCTAACCTACTTTTTGAAATACTGAAAATACTGAAAGTTTTCGTTATTTTCATTGAAAATTTAAGAAATTTCTCATTTATTCTAAAAAATATCTTACTGGTTTAACTTCTGAAAAATTATAGTGTTTTTTTTCAAAACAAAAACAAAAACGACTATAACTCCAAACGGTTCTTCCTAAAGCTAAAGTTACCACAGTTACTCGTATTATATGTACAATGAGTATTTTCTCTTTTACACCTCCTTTTAATGTTAAAGATTTTTTAAAATTTTACGGCAAGCATATTTTGTTTGTTATTAACAGAAACATAATTTGCTTTTTAATATTTGCTAAATCATCAGATATACGAAAAATATTTTAACAACTAGCAAATATTCAATACCCCAATAAAAACTAAATACTGTGAAATAATATTTTTTTACGTTTTTATTGTGTTGAACACTGAACAAAGATAAATATTTACTTCGTTTTTTATTATTTTAATGGAGATTATAAGTATTAGGTTTTTATTTATTCACCCCACTTATCGATTACGTATTTAATAAAATATTTTTTAAGTGAAATAAACTTAAGTGACCACCTCAAAGAAAACAGCATTTTTTAAATCGATGTACTAAGTTCAAGCTGAAATAAACGTTTTTGTTCTAAAAAATGCTTTTTATGGACCCTTTGTGATGGTCTCTCTTGATTAAATTTCCGAAGCTAGTAGTTATTATTTTTTACTTTAAGAAGATTGGTTTAGAGAATTTGTCTGACAACGATGTGGTTTTGGGGAGGGTGGGGTAATGCATTGCACTACATGCGATTGTATGAAAACAGTCACAAACTAGCTACATGTAATAATAGAAATTGCAAAGTTTGTGTCATATTTTAGGTATTAGTACATCAACTATTACATAAACTCTATAGTGGGTGTTTTCATTAGTGTAAAAAAGACTGTCTAAATACGAACTAAAAAATCACTAAAACTACATTTAAAAATAAATGACAGCGTTAGAAGAGTAGAAATCAAATTGTACTATAACCACCTCGAAAGTGGTAAAAGTCTCACCTTCAGGGCAGATTTGAGCACAACGACATCACAAGGGCTTTGCACCCAAGGTTCACCATCCACTTGGACTGGAATGTCTGAATGAAGATGAATTTTTATGTGACCACCCTAAGAAAAAAATTAAGATTTGATCGTAAATGAGGGAAAATAAATTACTTGTGCAATCCTCATGGCCGATCTTAGTCCTGATTGGATCTGCCCCAAATGTACAACTCCAGTCACACCAACAACCTCCAACATTCCATCCCAATGATTCGGTTTCGAAAATTGGTCTTCTTTCTCCGGACCCCATGGATTCGCTCCGGAGCCCCAACTTTATCACAATTACATTGTAATCACAATTTCGTAGTGACCTACCTTAGAATATTAAGTATGATGATGCCTTCCACTTGAGGTAGCTCGACATGCTTCCCGTCGACTTCTAAGCGTACTTCTTTGTGCAAATCCTTGCACATTTTTGGCCCCACCATTTTGCGCAGCCCCATTTTGACATAGACGCTCTTGTTGTGCAACCGACTATTGAACTTGTTAGGATTTTCTTCACGCGCGTTGTGAAAATCCAAACACAAATCTGCGTCGATGCCGATCCCAAAATAATTGTTCATCACGAAGATTTGAGAGTTGTCTTCGCTCGTCGAACCTGCTACAACTGTAGTAAGTGTTCAGGTAAGAGTTAGACACTTGAGTAATCGTATTTTCTGATCGTTAAGAAATGGTGAGTTTCATAACGATTGGAAAAAACTACGATTGGGCCAATTTCTTCTGTAAATTTTAAACAAAATTGAACAACCTACTTTTTGAGAAAGCCTCTAGAATTTAACCTTTACCAATGGATTTTATAACAATGTTGTTTTGCCGTAAACTAATGTCATAAGCCATGCATCTAACGTGAGGTCAGTCTACAGTTTGAGCTGCTTTATTTGAGTATTTTTAGAGGAATTTGTTTAGAAGCGATTGGTTTTAATGTAGTCTACTCATCCGTGCACTGATTAATGATTTTGTCACATATATTTGAAAGAAACCATCCAAATAATAAACGTAAATATTAAAATGTAAGGGTAAACAACTGGACAATGACTTCATTTCTTCCAAATATATGCAAATAAAGTGTCGTGAGATGAACTGTTTTGATTATACTCACAGTTTACCGTCGACTTTAATTAATTAATGATTAATTATTAAGTGTTTATTAAATGAGTGGCCAAGCTCTAAACAGCCTAATACCATCCTGCTTTCCGAAAAAGTAGGTGGTCAAACCTACAGTTAAAATTTCAGGAGGCAATGGCCATTAACTACGCGGTTATAAAACGCGTTAGTCTCAATTACAGCAAAACAACATCAATAAACATATATGATTGACCTGCTTTTCTAATTTGCTCATTGGTCACTTTCATTTTGGACAGTTTTTGCCTCTTCTTACCGGTGGAGTTGACCTGCTTGACGCTGTCGTCGGGTTTATCCTCTGGATGGAACACCACCGTCCATCGATCTAAACGAATTTCCTCCGCATCAATAACGTCCCGTAAGAGATTTAGGGGGTCTTCGCCTCCGGTATATCCCGGCCCCCACCTGAGTACCCTCGCCAAATCGTTTCCTGTAACAAATTCGCGGTGAAACTTACCGAATTGTAGGAACCTGGATTAGGTACCTGTTCCCAGTGGAACAATAGCACAAGCCGGAGAAGAACACTGAGAGTCCTGTCCGACGTTGTCCAAACACTGGAGAACCCAACCGATAGTTCCGTCACCCCCACATACCAGAATTTTGTAGTTTTGAATGTTTCTGAATACGTACAAACCCGGCAAAGGACCGCCATTGTCTAAATCGAAGACTTGATACGGATTCAGAAGTTTTCTGAAACTGGATATGAGTTCGAGACCTTGGCAACCTCCGGATTTAACATTGACAAAGACCAGGAGCGGTTGCACACCGCTTGGAGTCATTGAGGGTTCAATGTTTGGCAACAACATCACTGCAAAGCACTTTATAGAGAAACTCGCGAAATATTCATAGCTTACCAAGTAAATGTTTGTCCTCAAATTTTGATTCTCTTAAAGTGTATAATGCTCTGACAGCCTTATCGGAATCCTCGTACGTTATAACCATTGACCCGTATTCGTAATAGATTGGACCAATATTAGAAAATTTGTTTTCTGAAAAACACATATTAAAACTGGCTATGATTGTCGCCATCTCACACTTACCTTTCCCTAAAAACTCCGTTAGTATATTCTCGTAGTTCCTCTCGGAGAGATTCGGAGGCAAATTGCCCACAAATAATGCTACATTTGGTCCATGTGGGTCTTGTTTTAACTGCAAATAAAACCTCATGAGCTCCATCTGTCTGATGCTGTCTTTCCCTAATTGTTTCATTATTTCCCACGGCCTCTCGTTCCAAGATAAAACACGCTCAGTAACTAAAAATTAATGTCAACACCTAGAAATAAACACAAATATTCGAAAATACCTCCACGATCCAGTAGCACTTCGCTACATCGGTAGTCCTCGCAGTTATAATCCTCGAGGCCGAAAAGTTTGAGAGCTTCGCGTATGAGATCACCAACCGAAGTATTGGAATCCACAGGCACGGTGCAGAATGCCTGGGATACCTGTAACTTGCCAGGGTACACACGTACCTCACCCTTGTCGTTGTCCCGATCCCTAAAGTAATACAACGTTCATGTTATCCTTAAAAATAAATTTCCAAATTTATTTTTTTGTATATTTGTTTCCACATTATGTCGACAAGTAATTTATACATTAAATAAAATCCAAGACAAGCGAAATGAAGTATTATAAACAAAAACACCAAAATGTACTTTGTTTATAAATAAGGCTCGGATTATATGCACGAAAAATTCGTAAAATATGCGCATATACAATATGCACACATTTTCACAAAAATATGTACAAGATATTAAAAAATATGCTCCAATATATGCCAAATATGCATCGGTTTGCCAAACTTTTAGCCATTTTAATAGTAATTAGTAATTAAGACTTTTTAAGAAATCTGTACTTTTCAGGTCACGTCACTTTAAACAATTTTGCTAAAATTCATTTGCAGGCAACTACTTATCCGTCTAGAACGATTTATTCGTTTTATACCAGGTGAATACAAAGTATGGAACCAAACGTTTTTTGCTTAAAGTCTTTATTTATTGAAAAAACTAATTGATGAATTATAAAGTACTATAAAAATGTGGTGTTTTCACAAGAATGACATTTTTTTGAAATTTCTATTTGTTTCTGAATTTCACAAAAATATTAATTTTTTTAAATGGCAACCGACCTAAAAAAACATTTTTCTCATGAAGTCATGATCTAAGAAATTACAACTATCTACTTTATATTAAATTATAATTTTTTATGTAAATTGCAATTTTGACAACAAAAATCGAATAACTCAAAAACAAAACAAAGTTTTGTTCTCAAAATAAGATCTTTTTTTATATTACTCCAATTTATATTAATTATTATTTTTTGGAAACAAATGATTTTAAAAAAACCGCTTGGTTCGAAACTTTATATTCACCCTGTATAAAACAAATTTAAAAAGGAAACACTTGGCATGATACAAATTTTTTGAGTCCGGCTTACCGAATTACCGGTTGTTTTCTCTTTAAAATATTTTGTAATCGGATTATTTTTCTTAAACTGCCCAATTTTTAACATGAACTGAAATTTTTATTAGGAAATTTGTGAATATGCAGGAAGTTGCCAAAATATGCAAAATATGCATTTTTTATTTGGCTTATTTCAATAAAAAAACATTATATATGCATAGAAAACTTACAATTTTGTTGATATACCTCTTAATAACAAATATGCATTTTGCATATAATCCGAGCTTTATTTAAAAAGTTAATAAAAAACGATTGTTGACCAAAGTTTCAATATGTATACTTTTTTTCAGAGAAGCAGATTTTGGAGTTTTGACTACAAAAGAAATTCGTAAATGTTGGCATGATATTGCTTATAGTTGAATACAATGATTTTGCTTATTTACCAGTAGCAAAACTGTTTTTGTAATATTTGAGAAAGTGATTTTTGGTAACAGAAGGCGTGCAAACAGTGAGCAATTTTTGCAGAGTTTGTCACGGTTTGCTTACTTGAATCGGAGGAAAACTGCCGGCCTTTTCCCTTCTTTCCTATGAAGACTCATCACCGGTGTTGGATCTTGCAAAACTGCCTCCTCTGGAGAATAGAGATCTGTCAGATGGAATGAACTTGGATCTTTTGTGATATGAAACGCCCGTAGAGCTTGTGTTAACACTTGCTTCAATGGTGCCTGTCGAGATACCACAATGGTCCGGAAGATCCTTCTCCTCAACGAATTATTTCCATCGTACACTTTGATCACCTCTGTTACCAACAAAATTAGAAATTAGATTCAATTGACGTTTCCACATACCCTCATCTCTATCCTCCTTATCCTTGTTGGTTTTGTCCTGTCTGCTGTCGCGACCCGGTGTATGAGACTGGCTGTATTCCTCCGAATCCCTGTAACGTCCAGCATCTCCGCTGCTGAACTCTTCCGAAATACTCCTCGCTACAAAAAACTTACATTGCATCGCATGTAAAACGGATAGCAACACAACTACGCATTTTTCATACTTATACTGGATTAGTTTTAGCTATGGTGGTGTGAGTTAGCGTTATTTAAATCGTCTCTTCTCTTTAAAATCCTAAAGCACCGTTTTATATGAAATTAAGGCGCAAAAAAGCGGGAAATGCATCAAACTAAAAATACTTTCGCAAATCAAATATACCTCGAACATAAGGGGGTGAGGGCTGGCATTTGCCTTGACATGAGGATGGCAATACAACAGAAAGACGCTTCAAGACACTCGAAAAAGCAGTCCGTCTATCACTATCGCCACTGATGACTGCAAAATCATTCCCTTGTTATCTTAAAATAAAAATTAAAACAAAATTAAAGCACTTAAATTTACATCGGCGGTGGCAACGAAATCAAATCATAATCATTAATTCGCGGTCAACGGATCTCTTAAATTATTTTCCTGGATGTGCTTTAGATTTTTCAATTAAAATATTTGATAAAACTGTAAATAATTGTAAAATCATAAAATAAATTGCTATTTTCAATTTTCTTACAAATATATACCAGAGGTGAACAGAAAGTATGGAACCAAACGTTTTTTGCTTAAACTACTTATTTAAAAAAAAACTAACCAATGAATGATAAAGTACTATAAAAAGTCACGTTTCTCAAGAACAAAATTTTTCAATTTCTTTGTCTCTGAGTGTTTTTTTAAATAACCCAATATGAAACCTTTTTTTTTACAGAGGCTATGATCTAAGCGTTACATACAACTATCTACATTTTATTCAATTTTTTACATATACGAGTATGTTGCATTTTTGAAAAAAAATCGCATAATTCACAAAGAAAACAAAATTTCAATCTCAAAACACAAACACATTTTTACAGTTTTTTTAATTTTAATTAATTATTATTTTCTGAAGACAAAAGATTTAAAAAACAACGCTTAGTTCCATAGTTTATTCACGTCGTAAAATAAGTTGCATTAAAAAATCTTTCATTTGACTATTTTGAAAGAAGAATAAAATAAATAAAAAATGACTTTCTCTTTGTGGATGTTTATGAACTTATCAAATGACTAAGAAACTCTAATATTTTGTTTTACTTCTTTCATGTTTTTGAAAGGAAATAAAACAATCTTTCGAATTATACACTAAAATGCCAATATTATAAAAAATGATCGATAGTATAGCTATTTTGTTAGAAAAGTGTTCGTCACTTGTTCATGTAAGAAGTGCATTTATGAAAAAATCAAACAGGAAGTAAAAAGTATAAAATGATTCACTTGCTTAATGAATTTTTACAATTATTCTGATAAAAAAGTCATCACATTATACTTTCTACTCCAATGAATTTTGCATCGTGAAAAATCGCCGAAAAAATACAACATCCAGTTAGTAATGAAGCAACACTTACGGCACGAATACTCACGAGACATGGTGACATCTTTGCGCCGAACTTGAACACCGATGATAGCCTCCATGGGTACTTCGGTCCTTGGAATGCTTACGGCATGCGGTGGCAGGTAAATCGGTTCCAGCACCCCGAATGTGCATTCGGATGTTATATTGACATGGCATGTCGCATGACACTATAAAACAAAAATAGTAGTATTTTGGTAATTAGAAGAGATAGACTTACGGTCATGCCGCACCATTCGCACCGATATCCCGACAAGCATTCCGTCGTCCAGCAGGTCTTCTTGCAGAGAGCGCATTTTGAGTTGCTTGGCAGATTGCCCTCTCGCCAGTGGTGCTGGTGGTGAACGTTCGACAATTGCTTTCCCGGAAGATATGTAGCGTTTTCCTTGCAATCCGCAACGGCGAAATCCTGACACTCGGTGTGTACGAAGTACTCACAAACTAAAAAAAAAAGTTGTAATTTCTTGGACTATGACTGAAAAAAGAAAGGTTATGGAAGAAATAAAGTCCAGTTAAAAACTTCAGTATAATATGGACTTTTCTGGAATTTTCTTCATATATAAAAAACAAAAAACGTGTCTAAAATTGACGACACTGAATACATATTATACTGAAGTTTTTAACTGGACTTTATTTCTCCCATAACCTTTCTCTTAGAAAAAAAAAGATTTCCATAAGAATATTTTTTAGTATACAGAGTGTTTCACGTAATTTTACGAGGCCTACGCCTGTAAGATGCAATGAATAATACATATTCCAATACGAACTCGATTACAAATTTTGAAAAATTGAATAATCTTCTCTAGTTTGTTCACCCTTTAAAAAATTACAACATTTTTAGTTAGTGAGTAACATAGATAAACTAGAATCATATTCATGCCGGCTCTTGATAGAACAAATGATATTTTTTTTCTAAAAAACTGCAGTTTATGACTATTAATAGTTAGAAGTGTGTTTTTTGTATCCAGTGTTTTGTGACTTTTGTATATTTGGGTGCGTACATTAGGCGCAAGCCTCGTAAAGTTGTGTGAAACACCCTGTACATAAAAAAGGATTAATTTAATACAAACAAAAAAAATTTAAAAAAACATAGGAGTATTTGTTAAAGAATATTAAGCAGTACCTTGTCTTTTCATAATTCTGCACTAACAAAAAAATAGCTGACATAGATACTTTGTAATATTGGAAATTTTGTTCGTTTGAATTTATTTAATTAAGAACTATTCACGTACGCATCTCCCTTTATGTAATTATAGTTATAAAATATAAAGCAACCCTAGGTAAACATAGTACTACAATGTTTATATTTAAATATGTTTCGCAAGCTGTAACAATTTTAGTTTGAATCCCATTGTTTTATAAATGTATATATGTATGTTTGAGAACATGCTTTTCCTCATTATATTTTTAGCAAATAAACGCACTACATTCTATTAAAAGCTGCTTTCTGATTGTTTAGGTACAAGTCATTATATGAGAAGGTATTATATTTTATATCAAAAAATCCTCTTATCCTCATGCTAAGAATTATGCAAACAATACGAACAAACATTAAAAATAACGATTTAGTATTTACAATAATTTCTTGTAGAATACAAAAATACGTTTGTATGCAAGAGATACCAACTGAAACATTTACGGCAATATTTCTGTTATTTGTAGAAATAAATAGTTCAATTTAAAATATGTATTGACGATCGCAAAAACAAGCATCAATATGCATTTTAATAAAAATAAAATACAGTTTTCTGCTTTAGGTACTTGCTTGTACAAATATTAAAACAGAACAAACAAATGTTTTATTTTTTCAAGAATCCCGCAAATGAGTAGATAGGTCTAGAGCAAGTAACAGACGAGTCTAAAATTTATAAACCGAGACAATTACTATTATAAACAGCTTTTCATTTCCTTTTTTTCTGTTAAACCATAGAATCTCAAGAAACTAATTTTCAAAGTAATTCTACAGTTCTACATAATAAAAATATCAATAAAACAAATGGTTAATAACAAAAATAGATTTGAAAAACAATAAGACCATGTGTATTTATAAAAAAAATAGAATAAACAATAGAAAAAAAAAAGTTAAGCAACAGATGGTTAAACAAGACATTTTCCTAAAATAAAAAAGGATTTGTTGCTTAGGATTTTATAAATACTTAGTTGTAATGAAAATAGCCAACATTATAATTAAAATATATTTTGTAAAAAGTCAACCTCAAACAATCAAACTCTTCGAATATGTAGGGGATATAAAAATTTATAACATCAGTAGCACTTTTGATGTTTGGTATCAAATTCCCAATGACTGTATAATTGTAAAACTCAATAAAAAATAACAGTTTCTTTCAAATAAATAAAGTGGGGCAATTAAAATTGATAAATATCATCATACTTACTCTCACAGTGGATGGATACGCTATCATCTAACCTTTTCCTACACACATTACAAAATTTTCGCTTATGATGGAACGGTTCTGACCAACAGTGGGCTACCGGATTCTGAAAGAAAAAATAAAATCCTCTCTTGAAGTCTTAAACAGAATATGTCACCTTGATAAGGCTGGCGGCGATGCTGGAACACGGGGACACCACAGTCTTGAAGCAGCGATCATGCACCACGAAGTTACACACTGAAAAAATCGATTTTTCAGAAATTTTTCCAGTATTAAGTCGTTTTCTCAAAATAGGTCATCATAAACATTAGGAATAGGATAAGGAAATAGGCGTGAAATCCGTATTTATTTGTAGTAAAAATGGTATTTTTAATCTAGTACGAGGCTTTCGAGAGGTGTGAGCTTTCGCCAAACCCGTGCCTAGCCCGCTTTCCAAATCCAACTGACGTCATATGAATGACGTAACAGGCGGCTTGCACAAGATTTGCAAATAAATCAATACATAGGACCTTTACAGTAGGTCCCAAAACCATCACGACGAACGTTGATAACACAAAAAAGTAGTTTCGATGATAATCAACCAGTATTATTAATAGATTCTAAATGAATATAAACCACCTGTATGATGTTACATTAATAGCAAGTGGAGTATTTTTCTGATAAGACCTCTATTATGTCGAAACCTGACACAAAAATAGATTATTGGCTAGATTTTGATACGCTCATCTGCATTTTACATGGTAGGGGTGGTCCGAAACATCCTGCTTGCAGCAAAATGCGTGTCGCTGTAGCAGGATCAAAAGAAAAAAAAAGCTTTTGTTTGATGTGGTTAACTCGATTTCGAACGGTCCACCTGGATACGATAGAGCTGGAACCAACTACAAGCCATAATCCATATAATCGTGGGTGTTATATAATTAATGGATATTTCTTGATAAAAATAAATGCGACCCTGAATACAACAGCAGTAGTCCGTGAAGAGATGTAAACATATACACACAAGTATATTAGAACTGACGTCAACAATCACCTCGTACTCAATATGCGCCTGTGCAACTGTTAGTCTTTTGCCATATGTAATCAGTCTTGTAATAACAAATCTTTAACATTTACAAAAAAGGTGTGACACATGTAGTGTAGTCAACAAAACTGGATCTTTCCTACATTTCTCCTTAAAAAACATATATTTTTATGTTTACTGGAATAGTGATGATTAGAATAAGCTCTCAAAAGGTACACCACGGCACATGTACCATGTTATTTCTAGATTACCTTGTCGTATTTTTGGAAATTATAAATAGAAACGTATACTGTTCTTTTTATTAGATATTAAACAGGATATAATACAGTCAACATAAAAACGAAATAAAATATAATAATTTAAACTATGTTAATTTTACTAAACGAACATTTTACTCAGCATAAAATGAACTAAGTAAATAAACTCAGGTCAGAGTTATGGGTTGAAAATGAATTATTTTACCAACACCAGCAAGCTGTATTATAGTGAAAACTTTCAGCACGTTGTATGATCGACAGGATATCTAAAAATTGAATAGCTCTGGCCAAAGTTCAAAATTTTATTATTACGAATTACAGTAGATTACAATTTATTTCATGTTGTTACAAGTAGAAATTAATAATAGAAGTTTTGAACGAGCCTTGACCAGTTTGAGTAAAATTATATTTCTATATTTCTTTTTCAAACCAAGATCCAACATGCTCTACTACATATTAATTGGATACACAGTTCATTCTTTTCTCATAAAAATAAAACCATTTATTCAGATTTTTTGTTGCTAGTGTCGCCATTAGTCAAAAATATTTTGTGCTTAGGTGGCAGCGAATCGCTTTATTTTATTTTAAGTATAGTGGCACTTGTGATAAAATACTTCACTCAAGAGAGTGAGTATCTTTAATGCTTAGTAGCAAAGTAAATTAGTTCAATACAGTGGCGTAGTGAGATCTTAACGGCCCCTTTTTCTATCGTGGCTGCACGAGGCCCCATACCCACCATGGCAGTGTTAAAATTATTTTTTTTTTATAATATTATTAAAAAAATATGAAAAATAATAACTTGTAAAATAATACCAAAAAACAAGATAATAAAAAAGACCCGACATTAGAAGTGTTGGAAGTTATGATATTGATATTTGTCTAAAAATTTGTATTTTCGGATAATCGGAAGTTTTTAATTGCGTTTTTGGATTTTCTAAGTTATTCTATGAGAGTTATTATCGATCTTCCGAATCCATCTAACTCTACAATTTTTAACTATTATGAAATCGTATTTTGCCATTTAAAAGAAATTTGATCGATCTTTCTTTTGATGGATTCATTATTAAAAAAATTATTAACGAATACTCAAAATTTAAAGTTACGTTTGAGGAAAGTCAAATACTCATGTCATTTTTTTTTTAATAAACGGCTCCATTTTTTTTTTTTTCATTAAATGGAGAGCTCAAGCAGACATAACAATTTTTTGTTATCAGAACCTAAATTCAACAACTAATAATTTTAATTTTTCTTAAATTTGTAATTTGTAATCTTTAAGGCCCGGGCCCGTATTCCGTGGAACCCTGCTCAGTACGCCACTGGTTCAACATTTAGTTCAAAATTACAAAAAAAATACTTTTCTTTTAAAAATTTTATTAAATGCTCATACAAAAAAACAACAGTGGTAAATGTTCTAAATATATAGAGTATTCCGTTTTTATTCTAATAAGTGAAACAAATTATAATTTTAAGGCAAAAGTTTAAAATTTATGTTACAGACCATAACCAACAAAAATTTAAAATTAAATTCGTATTATAAAGGTTGTCAGCTGTACCAAATTTAGTAATTTTGTTTCTTCTCAAATATTTAAAAAAAATATTACAAAATTCACTCCTTCAGAGGGTGTAGCTCCCTTAATAGTATTTTTCGATACATGTTCATAAAATTGAATATTTAAATTTGTAACAATAAAAACGGAACACCTCTATAAAATGCGATTTACCACATTGTTGAAAAAAATACATGAGCAATCAATGTTTGACTAAAATTTTAAAGCTGAAGTCACTGAAATTCAAAATTACGGATATACTGCCACTGAAGACATTAGGCTTCCTCTCATATTTTTTCTCATTTTCACTATAAAATTTAGCTTAAAGTTTTTTATACACATTTTTTGAGCATTGACAATAAAATAATAATTTTCTAAATTTGTATCAAAAATATTTGCTCTTCAACCGTAAAAAAAAATTCTATTGAATTTATCATTTATCTCCATACCCTTACACTTTTTCTGTCAGAGCAATTTCGAAATGGGTCAAAAAGGCACCAATGCAGTTTCATATGTGAGATTCAAAGATCGGCGCCTTTGTATGCTTAAAGATCTGCAGTCCAGTGAATTAATCCGTTCAAAAAGTAGGTTATCGTCCGGAAACATCGCGATAAGCAGAAATCCGACCGCACCATGCGGAAACTGTGTTGAAATTTCATAGTCCGGTCAATAGTGATATTGTTTGCGTATTTCTAGTCTTTCAAGACATTTCCCACACTCGTCAAATAAATTATAGAAATTGGTTAGTAGTGAAGAGTTGAGCGTCTCAGTCATTTAATCGTATCATCGTCTCATCATTTAATGTTTACTACACACTTAACCAGATGAGAGGTGCTATCTCTCGTACCGGACATAACGGCGGGTGGCGGTGGTGGTTGCGGAGAGGTATTGATCCAGAGGCTGCACCGAGACGCCTCCACACGCATCGTTATCGCACACTCCGCGAAAATTCAGCCGCACATTTCGGCTCTTTACTTGTTTACCATCCGTGTACCAACTGAAATCGAGTCATGCCAAAGCTCTTCACCTAGTCAACCTCACATTTCCAAAAATTAGACAAATCCTCAAACTGCGGTATTAGTTTTGAATGAAACTATCAACTTTGTTTACTTCAGCTGCAGGGAGGCCAAGTCGGAACTTTGTTGATTTATTAAAGACAGTTTAAGGGCACAAACACATGCAGGATAGTTGATGAAGTATATTTATTTTAGTTTCGTTTAATTTGGCAAAAATTCTAGCATCCCTTCCACCGACAGTTTTAACTGTGTCTCCGGAATTCTGCCAGAGTTTACAGTTTTTGCTGGAAGCGGCGCCTCCACCATTTTTAATCAAAAAATTTATATGAATTATGTTGTGTGTGTCTATTTTCTTCAACTGCAAAACTGTAACAGTCCAGCCATCTTCTCGATTATCTAAATTAAAAAAGCAAACTTTGTGACTTTATCATTTAAAATAATAAAATTATTAGACAAGTATAAACAAACATAAAATTCATTGTATAATACAAATACTACATAACAATAATAAACATGTTGTATACAGCGTGTGTTAGCTAAGAGTTTCGATTGTCATGTTTGTCATTAATGAACAATTTAAAAACACAATTTTTTGTTTACTTCTTATTAAGTGTAAAATTAGGTTTTTTTTCAAAATAAACAACATAATAATACTATACTCATATTTACTTATTACTTTCTAACACAACACAGCACCGTTATAGTTATAAAACACTCGTCTGCTTACATATTATTTATTTAGAGTACCTACTTTTAAAATTCTTTCTACGACTTTTATTAACAACTAATGAAAGTGTTTTGTAATAAAAATGTGCCAGAGACAAACCTATGACATAATTTATTGCATGAGAATAATCTCGAGAGAAACCAATCTTCTATACCACCACATTGTAGTTATTTTGTTATGTAACTACGCTATTATGTTCATTAAATTAATCTCAGCTTATTTTCTTCAGAATAAACCATAAACTAATAAACCCGTATTAGCAGATTTTAAGCACATCAGTGATCTAGGAACAAAACTTTGAAAAATATAAACTATTTAATAAAAATAATAATAATTCTTATTTCCTACTAAACGAAAATTCAATAAACAAAAAAAATACATTTTTATGAGATCATTGAAATAATTTTTTCCATTTCAAACAAATTAAGACTTGTAAATACTTTTCAATAAGCTCAACAAATCTTATTGCCTCAAATAAGTAATTTACTTAATAAAGAAAAATATGTACACATCTATGTTTTTACAGTCATTGAGTTGTTACTTACATATGTTACAATCATTTCATCAATTATTAATATCTGCAGAAAAAGATTATGCGGCATGAGTAGTAAGCAAACATGTTTTAAAGTGGAACTAATTAATTTACGAAAAATAAAATTTTTGGTAAAACAAATTATAGTTTTTACAATTGTTGTTTTAAAAAAGTTTATACAGGTTTTTCGTGAAGCCACAACATAATTTTTGACTGTACATATTATTTATTTTATTTAATATTATCCGTCGTTGTATTTTTAATAAATAAATTTTAAGTTAAAACAGTTTGTAATAATTTGGAAATAAAATTTTAATCAACATCTTTAAATGAAATTGCCAACAATTTATAGCTATTCTCTAAATACAGGTGGTCACGATGTAAACTGCCAAAAAAATCCAGTAATAGGTGACTATCAGTAGAACTCATTCACAAAAAGTGTTTTAATAAAAGTCTTTTCGTTATCGAGATAAAAATAATTTAAAATTTGTTCAAAATTTACTATGCGCTGATAGTTAATTGGGGTTAAAAAGGTAATTCTGGTTGTAGCAATAACGGCAATTTCTTTAACGACGGCATCTATTACACCTGGCATTTGTTAAGTGTAGGAATTTGCGAATTGTTTAAAAAGTTATAAAGTTCACAAAACAAGAGTACGCCAATTTGCATTTATTCTATGGAGAAGAACGTAGTATTATATTAAAATAGTATTATAGGTAAACGTTTTTCTGATATAGTCCTTCCGTCCCGTTGTACTTTTGTAGAGTTACATCTGGTAACTGGTAGTTCTGTAGTACCTCAAATGCGTGTCGTGGATGCTGAAGAAGCCATTATTTGACTGTTTAAACACAACCAAAACAATACTCTTGTTATGAAATTCTTCCACAATTTTGCACACACAAAACTCTACATTCATTTATAATACTTTGACAAACACCACTTCATTTACTATTCATTTCTCATTTATCTTAGGCTAAAAGAATCAACGTTTTGTACCTGATCATTTAACGCACACAGAGTAGGTATGTAGGTACAGCGTTTTCAATAAATATCAGTAATTTGGTTCAATTTGTCAGATTTTTGTCATTCTTACAAACACAAACAATTAATTTCTGGGTATGACTGTCGAATATGTGTGTATCGGAGTTAGGTAATTTATCCCCATTATTTTTGGGTTAATAAAAAGGGGCTTTCCGCACTTGTTGGCAGGTTATATCGGAACCACACTGTATACATACTAAATAACATGAAAATGCAAATAATTTACGGTAGTGTCATTTTTACCAGCTTGGAAAGTTGGTTTCAAAAAAATCAACAAGTACTCTTTTTAAACCAAAAAATATATTATTAAAATTTATAAAATCTACTGTGTTTTCAAAACATATAAATAATTACGATAAGTGCTTAGCACTCATGATCGTGCAACTGCAAATGTATTTCAGGAGCAGACTTTTGTCCAAATTTGCATTTTTGCAGGAGACAGAAAAAACTGTCCTTCTTTTAAGAAATAATTTTCATGTTTTATACCTGTGCCAATAAATGTGAAAAAATATCTACAAATTGTACACTAATTTTACGGCTGGAGTACTTAGGCATTTTACAAAAAAACACAAACATGTCTTGGACATAATGCAGTTTGATCGTCAAAGGGGGACTTAATGCTATTTAAAGGTTAAAAAACTTTATTTGGTATTTATGTATCTATTAATAAACAAATTTGTACATGTTGCACCTCTTTCTCATCTGCACATGAGCATTCTTCATCGGTTTTACTTGGTTGTGGTGTGACTTCTTTTGAGTAAAAATTCTTTTGGCAACCCTTATTTTTGTTATTTTTTTAAGTGTTGTACTGCTTCAAGTGTCAAACAAACTGCATTTAGCCCAAAATTGACACACAAAACGCGTTTTGTTTGAATCAACACATGGGACTAAATGCAGTTTGAATGTCCAGGCAACTTTCAATTGAAAAGACAACTGCATATAGCCTGCAACGCCACTTTTATCTCAATTTATAAAAAAATGGACAAAATGCATTTTGAAAATCTGCTCCTCATTTGTCATGTTCTGTCCCTTAAACAGTTGAATTATGCGGTAAGATATTTTTCAGTTTTACTGTTAAGATGTTACTATTGTCACTCTGGGTCACTCTTTAAAAACATAATATGAGCTTTTTATATAATACTTACTTCTGCTTATTAATTTTAATTAGTCCACCTTTAAAAAAATTACCTACCCAAATATGAAATGTTTAGATTTATGATTGTATAATTTGTTTAGACAAATAAACCTTATATACGAATTTGTAACTATTCACAGAAATGGTAATTGCAAATAAACAATACCTTGAAATATTAAATAACAGTATTACAAGATCGAGTCTGAATACGTATTACCAGTAACAGTTATCAACTTTATTTGATGTAGAATTTACTTCGAAGAAATATACTAGAGACCAGATTCCACAAAAAATAAGTAATAATAAATATACGGAATCTCTCTTTCATATCTATAGTATTAAAATGAAATCATACTTTTCGCTTTGGTTAAAAGTTTATGCACCTGTGAGCAAACCGTCTCGGAGCCTAATATTTATTCAAAGCTAGACACGCCAACAGAGTAAGTTTCCAAGTGTGGGAGTCAGTTGTAAAGAAACGGCCGTATTGGTGCTACAGATTCTTTGACCTTTCCTCAGGACTATAAATAATGAAGCTTTAGTCGTACACAAAGGGGAGCCGAGTTGACATATTCCGTTGCGATATCGCACTTCTGTATACCTGGATGTTTATAATAAGTCAACTTATGTTAACTAACACAATTGCTCCAGTATGAATAGAGATCTCCTAAGGGGAGATAAACGGCATTGGCGCGCCGATTCTCAATGGAAAACTAGCTATTTTTGGAAGCGACTTCGGGAAAAATACGATATGTGGATTGCGACAAGTAAAAGGGGGTCGAATAATCATTTTGGGGTGCATGTGTGACACCTGCGATACACATGACTAAAGGTGACGAACGACGTCACGACGCTACACATGCGTCGCTAAATAATCGGAGTTTCTCGAGATTATTCGCTAGCGAAAGATCGATGCGCAATGACGAGCACAACGAGAGGCGTCGGCGTCGCAAACGATCCACGTATCATTCTGGATCTGTTACATTTTAGAAGGATGAGCAAAGAATTACGATACTTCACAACCGGGATTAAAAAAAATCGGTAGTCACAACTGGCAGGAATACCGAAGCATTCCTTTCATATAAATCTAGATAAACAAACACATTCTTGTTTGTTATTTCACAATGCGAGTAATTTTTATGAGTAGATGAGATTTTCTGAGAGGAATCTCTGTAATTAAGTTTATGATTTTATTATGTTGATAAGAGCGATGCAGGTTTGGTGGGCCCAGTTAAGAGTGTTGTTGGGTGGGCTAGTGGTGTTGTTTGTCGGGCTGGAGAGCGTGTCCGTGGAGGCGCCGGGGGTGTGTGACCTATTTCGGGATGGGTCGGGTGGCGTATCTCACCTTCGCAGATGAAGCCTTGCTGGATGAGGCCCCAGAGCATGTCGCTGCAGTGGTGGCAGTACGTGGGCTTGTGGAAGGTCTTCTTGCAGAAGCTGTGCCCGTGCGCGGCGGGCGGCTGTTCGGTCGAGCCCGCCACCGACGCCATGTCTCCGAGCCACCGTTCACGCCAGATTTTCACCGTGAACTCGCACTAGGCACAGGCATATTACAGGTCTATGTGATCTCGAAACCGTACGCGAACATTGTGCGGCCGTAGGGTATCTCTGCAACCCAGAGTTACATGCCTAAGGCGCATTTCTCGACGTCTCCCGTACACAGCTGACCATCACTGACGAACTACGAGTGCGCATCCGCGGCGTCGACTGCTGCTGCTGCTGGGAACGTCTGCGTCGGGGCGCCGCGCCGCTCTCCTCGGCCCGCCCATCACCGCGACGCCGACACCGAGACATCTTCTGGATGGGAGAGGAAGATGCGACGACGCCGACGCCGGAAACTGCCTCGAGAGCTTTGGCGGAGCGCTAAGCACAGTTCCTACCTTAAAAAATGCAAAAAAAAACGCAGTACTACCTCGAAATCTTAGAGTACGATCCCTGATCCGGTCACCTTTTTCCCCTCCTAACCCTAATAAAACATAATTGGGGTATTGCCTATAGTAACAAAAAAATCAAGACTGTTCCTCATATGAACATATACGATTAAAAATCGGCAAAAGCTCATATTAAAACAAAAACTGTTGCAATATTTTAATTTTAGGTATTTTTTTAATCGTTTCAATAACTTATTTATGTATAGGAGGATGCCTAAAAATTCATAGCACAGCTTTATGATTAAGTAAGTCGCGCACTACCTTGAAAGGGAGTAACTTTAAATAAAAGTTTGGTGTGACGGGCTAATCGTGTTTTTGTTCAACATTTTTTATGCCTATTTAATGATACTGATGATCTTGTATACATATGTTTTTTTTATAATCATTTAGTAAAGATACAAAAATAAAATAAAAACATTAAATTAAATAACATTAAACAGTTACAATTTAGGGAGACCGCTTGTTTCCTCTTCTAATAGACTCTAGCAAAAAAAAAAACTTGGAAAATTCGTTTTCCAACAGAAATAAACATAGTGAAAAATTTACACTCTCATAACTTCGACATTTTTAATCATTATGTCCCCGGATTGAGTTTACAAGAGGAAAAAAAATTATCTTTGATTTTATGCCAAAACTGCAAAGGAAAAACATTTTTTGCTTCACCTGAAACGAGCAAATCTGTAATTAAAACTTTCTTATTTTGATTCAGTCAAATGAAAAGTTGATTTTTCTCTTAATTTTGAACTTGTACCAAATTTTTCTCTGCTTTTTAAATCCCATCACATTGACGGTTTTATTTTTTTGTCAATGATTTCACTTTGACAAATGACTTTACGCAAATTAAATAACAAAATGTTTGTGAAAAACCTAATTTTAATAAATAGCAACTCAAAGAAACAGCTTTAAGGTAAAAAACAAAGTCATTTTTAACAAGAACTATCATAATAACAAATAAATAAAACCGCCAATGTGATAGGACTTAAAAAGCAGAAAAAAATTAACTTTTCTTTTCACTGGACCAGGATAATGAAGTTTTAATAACAGATTTGCAGTTTTGGCGTAAAATGAAAGATAAGAAAATTTTCCTCTTGTAAAGTCTAAAACCAAAAGAAAAATGAACTTTCCTTTTCACTGAATCAGAATAATGAAACTTTAATTTCTGATTTGCTCGTTTCAAGTGAAGCAAAAAATGTTTTTCCTTTGCAGTTTTGGTGTAAAATTAAAGATTTTTTTTTCCTCTTGTACCCCCAATCTCGGAACATTCAGTAGATAGAATTTTTTAACGTTTTTTAATGTTCCTGGTACACTTGGTTACTGTTTCAATCTAAAGAAAATTCTATTTTCCGTTTTTATTGCAACCAACTGTACATACCTTACCTTACATGGGGCATCATTTTACTCTGGGGCGCGAGTTCTGGCGCACCGGTAGATTAGAAAGAACTTTAATATCATTATACGGACAAATGCTGTTAAAGCTATTCGTAAAATAAAAATTAAATATGGAGTTAGTTAGAGTTATAAAAAACCGTAGATGTTAGCGCCCTTTCAATATGTACCATAAAACAATTATTTGTTTTTCTGAAAACTTCCTCAGTTGCGGCTGTTTTCTTAATTTTAATATTGATGTTTAAAAAAGACAAAAAGTAACACAACTCGCTGTCGCTTTCTTCGAAAAAATTATATTTTAAATTATTAACTGGAAATTCGTAGTCACATTCCACAAACAAACATCCGCGACGAAAGTTCCCTAGAGAAGTTAGACTAAGTAAATCGGCGCTAACTTTAACTTCTGTAAAACTCAAGGTGGGTAAAGTTATAAAATTATTTCTTTGAATTTAGTTTTTTTTTTTAATAGAAAAAGTAAGTAGGAGTAATTGTTTCAGCAGCAAAACGGCGGTGCACACCTCTTATAAATGTGCAAATGTCTCTCCGCAAGGCCTTGCATGAAACAGTTTAAACCAACAAAAAAATAATAGGGACAGTCTTTGACTATGCTCTGTTGTAAACAATGTAATTCAATTATTTTAGTTGCTCCTCCACCAACGCTTCGATCTTAGAAAAAAAAAAAAAACGAAGTCCAGAATAAACCAGAAGTTGTACATACGTACGGGAATTCGTGAACAACACTATAAAAAAATAATATTTTGTGGTAAGTTGGTAAGTGATATAACAGTAGCACTAACTCACTACTGTCGTATAAGAAATCAGTAATCTTAGTAATCTTTTTCACGATAAACATTATTAATAAAAACACAAATTTTACAAAATTAATTTTAATACTAATTCTAATACAAAAAAATCACTGCAAACAGTGCAAACAAAATTACACAATATCCTACTGGAATGTTCAAGTTATCAACAAGCTAATTAATTAACTATTGGGATTTACAAACATGCATAGTCTTAACAATATTGCACAAAATATTAATTTCATATTGTTAGTCGAAATTATTTACAAACCTGATTTGCATTTTACCACTAGTCTACATATTATAAGCGTTTTGTGTTTTAGCTTCTAGTGTTACTTTAATACTTTTAAAGTTAATTGAATTGAGCTTAAATTGATAAAACAAACTCAAATTATAAAAAAAAATTACAACCACAACCCATTTTTCAATAAAAAAAAATATACTTACCCAAAAAATAATAAAACAATAATTATCATATAAATAGAGTACAATTTAAAAAAAGATAAATAAGTTTAATATCCCACTACTAAAGAAATGTCATGTAAAGAAAAAAAAAATGTAGATCAACAAAATTAAAAAATTAAAGAATAGAATAGTGTTGTTGAGGTCAGTAGAATATGATGATTGTGATTATCCAAGGCCGTGGTCGTCGAAGAAGCCTTGTGGTGTTTCCTCCTGCAACAAATCACAAATGAGAGGTTTTAAACATAAAACACCAATATGAACGTGGATAACATAGAAATAAAAAAAAATCTCACATACCTAAAATTTTGTGATTTCCGTGCACCTTTCACTTCATTTATCCACTTTCATATTGATTGATTCTTATTCAAGCATAACAACCGTAAATCTTATCCCGAAATCTCCAGGAAAAAATTACAAAACAGGAACAAAGGGATATTAAGTGCACAAATCTACTTATACGAATATATTAAATACTATATTGTACAACTACAAGTACCCAACAGAATTGTTAAATGATAAAAGTAAAATATTAGTAAGTACATGGCACATTAATTAGTTGTTCTATAAATGGACGATCACAATGTGCGAATACTGGTGCGAGGAAAAAAACATTACTGTGTCTCATGATGTGTGAATATATAAAATACACAATGACGTTACAATTAAATACTGTTAGAATTACTTATCTTACAAATTTGGCAAGAAAAATAATCTGTATTGTGTTTTGAATGGAAAACCGGACCACCGAGTGAACAATTTATTGCCGAGTTACTTTTTAGAAATGTAAAAAAATATATCGTTTTAAGTCGTAGAAAATTTTCTCCTGGAAATTGTGTTGTTGTGTGCCTTCGTGTACGACGTTACAGCAAACCAATGTCCCTTAAAGCACCTTCCACCGCTTCATCCTTTAGGAAAGAATAATAAGAAACTATCTAAAACTACAAGACTAAAAATAACAGGAACATGATGCATTATTATTATTTGTTTCCCCATAAACCAACACGTTATTTACAAGCAACAGTACTACCACCTATAAACAATATCTCAAGCATACGTTACAACAATAAAGCCAAACGATTATTTACATCAAGTCAAACTACAAAAATATTATTGAACTTGTTTATTGTAACAATATAATTACATGTTGATAACAGTTTAAACATTAATTTTATCGTACTGGCCGTAAATTCAATGATTTGGCATCACTAGTAGGTCAGAGTACTACGAGGTATTCTTTATTGAATTTTTTTGGATGGAATCGATAATACTGAATTAACTATAAAGCAGTCTTATCACATCAATCACTACTGCTAAGAAAAAAAGGCAAGTATGATAGTTCTCATGCTAATGTTAAGTCATACCAAGCCGTTTTTTCATAAACAGAAGAGTTTTTGTGGCACTAGCATTGTCTACTTACACCATAAACGTTTACATTATTCATTATTATAAAATACAATAACATGCGTTCATGCAATTAATTTTTTTTTAGTTTTAGTTTAGTAAAATCGGTAGGTACATGCATTTTAGTCACTTACTGGTTATTCTGTTGTTTTTTAATGGTCAGCTATTACTTACAACTACTGGTAAAAATTAAAGTGACTATTAAAAAGTTTGTACCTTAATGGCATCACATATTCATTAAAAATTACCCTAAATTGTAGCACTTTAAAAAATGTCTTTAAGCTAATTGGCATTACTATTACGAAAAAACCTTTGAAGCATTACTTTACGAACATATGGCAAACTGACGATCAATTGTCGTTTAGATCCTTGAGTGCACAAAATAAAAAATAACAGGTAACAAAAACATATACATGTCAAGCACGTAGTGATGATTACATTGACAGTGCAACAGAGCTAGAGAAAGAGAAAATAAAATGTTACTAACATCTGGACATTACCCTCTTTTTTATCATTAAGCAAATTTGTTATTACTGCTCTATATACATGTTTTAGAGTTATAAAACTAATCAAGAAGTAAATAAAAAAGTAATAAAAAGTGTCCAAATGTTAGCTTAAAAAATCACAATTCTACATTTCCATGACTAACCTCTTGTAGAAGATCCTGAGCTGCGATTGCTTTGAGGATTGTCTTCTTGCTAGTTTCTTGAATCTCTCCTCCTAGTAAAAGCTCATCAAGTATGAAATAAGCTTTCTCAAAGTTAAAAATTATATCGAGTTCGCAAACCTACAAACACCATTTAAGCCAAAGTTGTGTAAGAATTTTCATACTTACGCTTCCAAAATATTTATCAAGCAATTCTACATATCTGTGAATTACTTCCAACGTGAGCAACTCATTATCTTCTTGCTCAATAGCACAACAAAAATACAAACTGGCATACCTACACAAATATAATAAATACACAATTACAACCCCAATGATTCAATACCGTTTGTACACAATTTTCAAATCTCGCCACTCTAAGAAACTGCACATCTTTGGTTTGCGAGCCAAGATTGTAGTGATTAATTCACGCGTTATTTTCTTTTTTAATTTGTCGGGATGTGCAACGTACCATTTTTGCAGACGCAATTTGCCTTGTCGGCTGAATAGTAGCATGAATTGCATCTGAAATGTCTTACTTGCAGAGGGTTTGTGACGATTTAGGCAATTGTAAATACCATCGTTATACGGTTTGCAGTATAAAATGGGGCCGGTTATTCAATCCCAACAAACATCTACTTTTTGCACCACATATAGAAATAGATTTTTAATAGGAACAAAACCGTGCACACCTCAGCTAATAAACATGAAAAACTCAAATGCCCAAATGACACTAGTGACAGTTGACGTTTTCAGTTATTTTAGGAATGATAATTGATAAACCAAAAATACCTAACTAAATGGTGTATTATTGGTTGCATATATCGTTTTGTGTGAAAAAAAAAAATAAAAACAAGTATACCATTCTTTATGAATTATAATTCATTGATTATTTGTAGTATAATATTTTTAATTTATATACAACTGTTGACAAAATTAATGTATAAATAAAAAAAATGGTAATCTAAACTTTTTATAAAAATAATAATAAATAAAGACAAACAATTATTTATTATTAGAAATATAAATCCAGTTCTTCTATTTTTTAAATTTAAATGGGTATGTTTAATTTATCAGATTTTTTTTTATAATATTGCCAGTTATGACAATAAAAAAACAACATAAACTTGATTATAATTTTTCGACTGATAAAATTTATTTGCAATTTGTTAAATTCTTATTAAATTAAAAAAACAGACAGAGCATTTATAAAATATACTATTTTCTCATTTTGACAAAGATTAGACAATGTTCAAAAACAATTTGTGCAATTGTTGCTTTAATTATATTGTAAAAATTTGATCAATCAGTGCAAGGGGGGGTTCATTAAGCTGAAAAAACAACTGAAAATATTAGTTTTCCTATAAATATTAGTGAATACGTGGTAGATTTACTAAAACAACGCAAACAATTGCTTCTTTCTCTTTCTGTTAAAACAGTGTTGAGTGTAAATTTTTTTTTTTTTAATCGTGAAAAGATAAAAAGCATCTTGTAAAACATTTATTCTTTACTTTATTTATTTATACCTTACATTCTCTGTGCTGAGATATCGATAATCAAAATAAAAAAATCTTTCTTATTAAAAGTCAGATATCTCGGACAAACTGACGTAAAGAAAATATAAAAAAAAATCATATTAAAGGTAAATGAACATGCTATCCGGCCCATAAATTGATTTAACTAAATCATAAACAAAAAAAGACTTGTCTTTTGCGCTATTTTTCAGGATTGCGTGATTGACGTAATTTTGACAAAAAATCTCAAAACTAAAAAATTAAAACTTCAAAATGTTTTTTTTTTTGTAATTCTAGATACTACCATTTTTCAATGGTACACCTCTCAAAAATCACAAAAAAAATAGGAAACTTTTTATCCCTTTAATTTTTTGGAATAGTATATATTACTTGTCTTTGCTTTAATCACATAATTTATAATAACTCATACACTGATCCATTTATCATCTGTCTTAGAACGAGATTTTGTCATAAAAAACACTCAAAAAGCTTGTCTCTCCTTTTGAAACATTATAAAGCAAATTAAAGCTAAATTCGCACTAGATGTGTTCATCCATCATACTGTCTCATTCAAGGAAATATTTTCGTTCACGTTTCTTCAATGCATCTGTGTTTGTCCTTATCTCTTCTTTAAAGAAAACAACCACCCCCACCCAAATCGAATAAACCCTTTATCATGTCTGCAAACATCCTGTCTCTAGAGGTCACCAGTCACATACAATTACGCGAAATGCCTGTTTTCATCAAATAAACAAAAGTCTTAAAGCATTGAAAGAGAACGATTAAGGGGCATATGCGCGGAGCGGCGCCTTGCGTCGCGATGCCCGGCCGGTAATCAATGCAAACTGCGCCCATGCACACCACTTCAGTCGCGGGTTAACTCTCGTTCTGATAACTTGGGATAATCGAACGTTGGCTTATTGCAAGTTGCATGTCTAAAAGCTGTAGATGCCGAAAAGGTCGATACACCCATTCTTGCTAAAACTATAAGGGTAAGTTTGGAAATTGTTTTATGTGACACGATTTTAGACAAAATTATTCTTCGTTTTCTGAAACAAAAGTTACTATTTTTAGGCAATTCAATACGTTTTCAATCAATTCACGTCAAAAAATATCATCACGAAATTTTACCTTTAATAGATTTATGTTTATTCTTTTAATCAAAGTTATAAATGTATTTCGTTCTCAGTTTTTTGTTTTTTGTTGTTGATGTAAACACAATCTTAATTAGATTTTAGGTAATAAATAACCCAAAGTTGTTTTGTTGCAAGATAAAAAAAAATAAATATTTGTTGGTGATACCTTTAATTACTTCATCTCACCAAAAAGCTTATCATTAATAAATCTAATTAATAAAGTCAACATAATGCAAAGGTTTCCAGTTCAAGGCAATCCTAAACAACGTAACGAGGTCACTTTATTGTCATAATTCCCTTGTTAATCCTGAAATAGCATTATTCTGCTTCCAATTTCAATTAACGGTTAGTTTTATGAATGACAAAATAACATCAACTAGCAGTAAAATTCCTACATAGCCCTTCAATCAATTAACTAGTCTGCTATATAAAATTTAAAATGTTTGTCAATGATAATGTTAAACTTTCAATATATCTACATTGATTTGAAGGAAAGTTTCAGGAAGCTTGATAAGGTTACAATATTGGAAAAATTCTCAATACTTTAGTTCCTCATAACTAAAATAGCTTCAACACGTGTTGAATATGCTATATAAACGTTTACATTTAAGAAAATAAATAGGGCCCACCTGTCGTAAATAAGTCATCAAATTTCGTTTAATCGGTTAAACAATATGATACAATTAATATCATACTTACTTATTTTAGAAATTAATTTAAAGAATTTTGTTTATCCCGGCGCATCCACCAAATTTAAAACATTTCTTAACTGGAATTTAGTGAAATTAATTACTGAGGTTTTTAATATTTGAATTTTTGACATTTCACAATTGCACCCACACAAAAATAACTTTAAAATATTTATTTTATTCGCACTTAAGACATTACATATCAAAAACAATTCCTGCTACAATACATTAAATACATTACATTTCACGGTAAAGTTCGCAATGACGTAGAAAGTCCAGTAATTTGTTTTCTCGATCGCAACTGTTTCTTGCGATATATCGTAGGTCGCCTGCAAGTCTAAAAAGTTTGCAAGATCATTCGTATTTTTTGCAATTGAATAAAATGTGCAAAATTGTTATTGGTTGTCACATTTCACACAATGGCTTCATTCGTGGTGATGTGGTGGAGATGAGTTAGATGGGTGTGTCCTAATCTCGTGCTAGTAATGACTTAGTTTTGATAACAATTTTAAATTATATAATATATTTTATATAATATTTTGTTGTGTACAAAATGTTTGATTAGTGTAGTGAGTTCAATTTTAGTGAAAAAATTCAAAAAATATTTTTGTAGATTCTTAAAATATCCGTAAAACATCTACAACTTTTTTCTAATTAAAAATTATTAAAAATCAAAAATGTTGATAAACTTTTGTTAATTACATATTTTAATGATAAAGTACAAACATATAACTTTATTACAAAAATCTTATATAAGAAAAAGATCTGATGACTCAAAAAAAAAAAAAAACTTTTAGTAAATAAAATATTTTTTGTTTCAATCTTACATTGGCTACAAGATAAAATGTAATATACAGTATGTCCCCAGATTGAGTTTACAGGACGAAAAAATTTTTATCTTTGATTTTTCGTCAAAACTGCAAAGAAAAAACATTTTTTGCTTCACCTGAAACGAGCAAATCTGTAATTAAAATTTCATTATTCTAACTCAGTAGAAAGAAGAGGTTTTTTTTTGATTTTGCACTTGCACTTTTTTCTCTGCTTTTTAAGTCCTATCATATTGGCGGTTTTATTTATTTGACAACTATATGAATATAAAAAATGACTATTCCAGTTTTAGAAAGTCCGTCTATTTGGATATCGCGCTGGATAGAAACGTACAATCTGCGAAGGGTTTTTCAAACATTCTTCATAAATGAGAATCTTGTTGGTCTTTTCGTCAACATTTTAGTAATTCTCACCAAATTTTCCAAGGTTTGACTTTTTATAAATTAAAGTTAAAGAGTGCTGTTTGATCACTATGTTTAATTTATTAAACCTAAATATTTTAATATCCACGTTATCTTTGAAATGTAATGTTAGTTGCTTCCAAAAATTTTTCAAGCTCATTATTATTCATGGGACACCCTGTATATAATGAATAATTTTTCTCTGCTCTTTAATTGCTATCACTTGTAAATTCAATCCGAGGACATACTGTATTATATACATTTCAGTAAAAAAAACTTATAATAAGCTTGAATCAACAAAATGACTATGTGTGTTTATTATAGAATTATAGAATACACGTGTCCTGGTATTTGTAAGAAAACAGTAATTAGAATTAGAATGTTGCTTGCGAAACCTTCAATCTAGTCTTTTATAGAAGATATTGCTGCAAGAAAGCTTATCTAATAATATCTATCTCAAATTTATTTTTAGTTATCAAACGAAAGTCTAATTTAACAGTTTTTTTTTATTCTGACGTAGACACTTTACGTATTTATACCATACTGTGTTATTCACTTTTGCTGATTACAAAATCGATAATTCACCTTTTTTATAGAGAAAATTTTAATTTGTTTCCAAATAATAAAATTCCACATTTTTGATCAAAACAGAAAACGACAAAGCATTATCTCCAAGCTTCTACAAAAAAGAAAAAAAGCAATAAAGAACTTCAATTAAAAAAATGTATACCTATTTAGAATTTGAATATAAAATATACTCGCACCTTCATTGTATGTACATTCATACATATTTGCATGCATTTTACGAAAAAAAAAAACACTGAAGTAATAATAACAAATAAGTTAATAATTTTCATACTATATTTTTTATATGCTAGATGCAGAAAATGTTTCTTTACCATAACCAAAGAAAAAAGAGTGTATTATCACTCTATAAATGTAACACAAATATTTATAGTAATTTGATTTGTAGTTATAATGTTATAACTTATAACACTGGAAGAAGTAATAAACTCGTCGATACTAAACAGTGTGTATTATTTGTTGAAAGTTTTGCTTGTCGTAAACAAAGCAAACCTAATAACCCCGTGTTTCATGAACTTTAAGAGCTGTCTTCTTGGCAACACAAACTTGTCTACCAACAAAATCGAACTCAAACTCCCCAAACTAATACACTGCATATCCGGAGAGACGCCGTTTCATTTGAATCAATAGTCTTTATGAATTTCTCACGCTGTATGAAATCACCGGAAACGGTACGATAAATAATTTATTATTTCTACAGTAAAATCAATGACCGCCCAATGAATTGGCCACAGCAACCCATTGATGGACCATGACCCGGGACGGAGACATCCCGACAATCTTCAATCCTCGTGGTCGAAATCGTGCTCCAAGTGTTTTAGTGACTGATGAAGGAGTTGCCAACGGACCTTTCGCTCATGCAGACTCCGTTAGTAGTCAGCAGGAACCGGCAGAAACCTCGTCTCCCACTGCCCCTACAGGACTCGCAGCCAAACTCAAATCTTGTTCCATTTCACTTTGTTCCAAATCGGCACGGAAAGTAAGTGAAATTATTGATTCGTCGAGTGACACAAGTTTTGATCAAAATTTACACTAATATAATTAGGGCGAGCGATAAATCATCTCGGACGTTACTGAAAACGAGAAAACTGTGCACTTGATGGTGAAATATAAGCGTAATAAATTGTTTCTGACGGAAAAACCGAAATTTTAAATAGAAAAATTTACAGGCTAGGTGGTTAAAGTCGCAAAATAAACAAAAATTGATATTTATTACCAAATTACTTTTTCCAAAGACCAAAAACTAGAGAATAAACTGCTATAACTATTTATTCAAAATTAAAGATTGAAACAATATGAGAGACGACTTGAATAACCAGGCCACAGCTATTAATTTGTACACTTTTGATTTGTAATTAATTGAATTTACACCTAAATCGCTACAATAAATTGTTTCATTAATTATACCGTTTATCAATTCAAACATGACAGAAATTGTAACAAATAACAAACTACTTAAAAATAGTAAAACTGACTGAATAAGTTTCACTTTCTTCACTTTAAAAAAAATAAAAAAGGGATTAGAAAAATAACGTGGGTTAAAAATATCTACTTACGAAATAAATGTTATCAACAATTTGACTCTCACTGACAAAATTCTCACTCATTTTATTCACATTAAAAAATATTGGTTATTGACTACGTATAGTAGTAATATGACCATATCTAAAAAGTAGATAACTTTTTTGGCATTTTTCTTTAAGGCGGGTATTCTCTATGTAGGATGTGACACAAAATTCTTATAAAAGTATAGAAAAAAATTACGAAACAGTTTTCTATTTGATAGATATTTTTATTATTTATACCCACAAGATTTTACGACTTCAAGGCTGTATTTAAGTAAGTTAGAAAATGAACATACTAAAAGTCCCCCCTTGTCCATAGTAAGGGGGCATAAAAAAATCCCGCATTTTTCTTTGCTTATATCCACAAAACTGTTCGTATTACGAAAAAACGGCTATGTACAAAAATTAAAACTTATAATCCTATATAAGATAAGCTTCTCGGGCTTTTTCTCAAATAGTTTTCGAAATATTTGTAAGCAAATATCGTACTCTTTAAAAAACTACTTATTAATGAATTATCGTAAAGTTTGTTGTATAAGTTGTAAACATTCTGATTGGGCAGTTTAAGGTCGGCCATTATTATAATGTAAAGAACCAATCACCTTAGATTTTCGGATTCATTCAAAAATTAATGCAATGATGTAATTGGTCCGTTTAAGGTCGGCCATTATTATAATGTGAGTAACCATGGGTGACCATGTTTAATTCAAAAGTGTAGCCAATAGTGTAGCAAAATTGATTAATTGAAATTATCATTCATTCATAAAAAGATGATCTAATTTTTAATTAAAATGTTATGTGTGTGACTTAGTACCGAGAATACGGAAGTAAAAATTTGAACATTTTCATGTAGAACACGGTGTAAAAAATAAAACGTAACCTCACTTTCTTGAAAGGCTTGAGATCACATCATAAAGGTACGAAAGCTGCAAAGGCGTACAAAACTACCATTACTTTTGCTGTAAACTTGGTGTAAAAAATGCCTTTTTTTATAAAGTGCCCGCGATATTTACTAGCGGATATCTTAAAAATTATTTAATTATCTACAAAAAAAAAAACAGCTTGAATAAAATTTCATAAGCTTGATAACCACTTTTTTCGTACTAGGCACTGTTTTCAAGGTAATAAACGAAAAATCATAAAACGGCACCTTCTTGGTGTTTCTCTTTGTCCAGCTCACCTCGGAGACCAAAAGACTTTTAGTGTGTTTGGCTTCTAATTAGCCCAAACGCGGCCTTGAAATTAAAAATTTTGTTCCCAATCATGTATTCTACATCCTTCCTTTTGAAGCGATAATTGACTAGCTATGTTCAATCAGTAAATAATATAAAAAATAAAATAACAAAAGCTTATTTTATTAGTAACTTATTCCTTGAAAATTTTAACCATAATTATTTTTCCTCTACGACTTTTAAAATAAAACCATTTAACACTGTTATAAAAATAATAAGAAAATTGTTTTTTTAGACTTATTATTAAAAGGTTAGTATTGTGATATCAATGTTTCAATTAGAAAGCCTAACACGAAATGCCAAACATACATTTCCATAAAAACACTAATGTGCTTTTATATTCAAAAACCTTACACCTACTAATAGAATATGTTCGAAACAATTTTATATTAATTTCATTATCAATGAGTTTTTATCACGTAATTTAGATTTATTTAATGTAAAAAACTTGGTTACTGTATTTGTGTAGAAAAGTAGAAATCAAAATCAAATTAACCCATTAAACAGATCAATGTACTGTACACAAACGATAAGAAATTATTTTCTGTACTAGTCATTAATAAAGAGTATTTGTTCGTATTTTAGGTACATCACAAAAAATAAAAGTTTAAATTTCTAATCTTTTACGTAACTCACTAATGCGGAATAAAAAATCGTACATAAACTGATCGAATCGGAAAAGTTATCAGCACGCATTATTCGAAAATCACGCAAGCTCTGCTAGTTACACAAGAATAAAAATTATACGATAAATAAAAATTACCAAGTTATGTGACCACATTTATTCATAATCGCTCCAAATCCACTGCAACTAGTTCCACAACTACATTACTGGGTTACTTTCAGTATAAATTATGTAAATGTATTTTTTCCAGCTAAACGTGTTTAAAATTACAACATTACCGCAACCAAACACACTTATTAGTATACAATTTTCCGCAAAATTTATGCAAATTAAGAAAACACAATACCTTTTTATTTCTTTTTTAACATTATTTCCTAAACTGTGTTTGACTATTTGATTAAACGGAAAACACTTTCACCACCAAATCGAAACTCCTAGCACGAAACACGACCAGTTAATGTTTATATGCAAAATACACCAAAACTCATAAATTACAATAACGAAGGTTATAAAACTGATAAATGGTACCTTAGTAAATTTTGGTGGAGGCGCCGGGAAAATATCAGCTGTGGCTTTGTAGTGTGTGATTCAAATTAATCAACACAAGCACGACAATTACTTGCCTTGTAACCAACAACAATAAAAGTAAATTGTTGGCTTGTTAAACGTCTTAAATAACGCTTTTCTGCATTTACTCGGAGAAATATTCTCAAGTAATATTGCTTGTTTTTCATATACCCACTTGAATTGGTATTTCTTTAAATAAATAATCTGCTTAAAATAGAATAAAATCGATGAAAGTTTCCGTCAGGAATTATTATCTCTCCCTCTAGATATACTTCGGGATATGGGTGACAATCTGCGTCACAGCCTCTTGGGTGGGCGCCACTCACTGCATAAAATACTTATATTTGCAAAGACCGATCACCGACATCGATGAGGACCCCGTCTTGGTGCCCCACGACACCTCCGGACTCAACATGACCGCTCTTCAAAAACAGTATGTACGTATTTAATGTCCTTCGGTGAAGTGTTAGAATCCATTTGCATAATGCACTCACTCCCCTCGATTCTATTTCACCCGATCAATGCCATTCTATTCCAGGCAGCATCATATCAAGCACCGTTTTTCACTACATGGTTTGTAACAAATTGGACAATGTTATTTTTTCCTTTATATTTTCTAAGTCGGTTAAGCACAAAACGGTGCAAGTCCGCATCCGAAATCTTCACAGAAAGTATACGAGGGTATAGGGATAAAGGGTTTACCGCAGGTTGGTCGACGGTAAATAAATTACTTCTCTAGGGTTCTAATTTGGGTGTTTTTAGTACGATTTATGACGAGATGTAGCGTGTTTTGCTTGCTGTGGGTGGGGACAAACTATATGTATATCTTGTCTCTGCGAATACTTCTAGCAACGGATGTTATGGCGCTTTTTGCGACAAATGTCTCCTTTGTGTATCTACTGTCGTGGGTTATCCTGCACGAACAGTTTGTTGGTATTCGGGTAAGCAACTCTTGCACATAAATTTTCTTAAATGTTATATGATTTTGTTTATTGAGCAAAATATGAAAAACACATATCGTCGGGGGTTTTATGAAACCTCCTATGTGACTATTACAATTTTCTAGGAAGAAGGAAAAATTAATTCTAAATTAATTTTTGATATATGTATAATATAAACATAATAGTAAAAAAGTATCGATTAATAACAATAATAATATGTACAGTTGCGAAATTAAAATTTCGGGCAGTATTGTCATTGTCACAATGTAAACTCTGAAACAACCTTTACATTAATAACGTAATTTTTTACTCTTGTCATGTTTATGTCATTTTGACTTAAAAAATAGTGTCACTGACAGAAAAGTTTAATTGTCAAATGTCAGTAATGATGACAGTAAAAGGTAGTTTACGGTGAACTTTTTGAAGTGATAGAAAAATACTGCCTGAAATTTTGAAACTTCATCTTTTTGTCAAAAAAAGTAGTTTTCCTGTGTAAGAGGGGTAATACATTGGCGGACACGGAATTTTGGACGATTTCTCATAAAGACTGACATAAAAATGTAAAACGGGCCTTAGGCAACTAACTTCACTTTCGGTTTTTGTAATTTTTATCCTGAGAGCGAAAGAAAAAATGACAACAAATCAAAATAATTTATACGTATTGCTGGCATCACCGCCTCCTTAATCAAATGTATCAATATCCCGCCTGGGCATTTCGTAAAAAATGCATTGGAGCAGTGATTCCGATTTTTTCTTAGTTACGGGGGTCACTAAGGAAAAACTGAATAATTTTTACTTATTAACGAAAAATAACGCAATTAATAAATGCTGGGAAGGAAGGATACAACAAAACTAGATACGCCAGGGAGAATTGATATTATGAGATTGAACCCTTTAAGCTAAAAAAATGGATTTGTCAAAAAATTTTCCCCAGATTAAAGCGCCAACGGGAATCACTTGAACTCAAAAAATGCCCAGGCGAGAAAAGGATTATTTCTATGGAGACGGCGATG